>NW_005353538.1:9484283-9492707 GCF_000412655.1 Myotis brandtii | reverse complement strand
ACATGATGGCATTCTATTCAAAGAATATCAAGTCCAAGAAAGAGAAAGGTGCAACTTTTCTATCTTCAACTTGACTTTAATTACTTTTCTGTCCTTGAGTAAGTCACTTTTCTTATGCCATCTAATCATTCAACACTTTTTATTGAGGACTTCCCATGGGCCATGGGCCATAAACAAGATGTACTGAGGAAGGAATATACCTTTCCCAGCTTTGGTGGAGCTGATGTTATAGTGGATAAGATAGATATTAAATAATTGAACACAGAAATAAATACATGCACAGAATATAAAGTGCAATAAAAAGCATTTGGTACAAAATAATATTTAAAACTTGGACCATTGATTTATTGTGACAGTTCTAGAAGCCTTATCTGAGGAAACAAAATTTAAGCTGATATCCAAAAGAAGAGAGAACACCGCATGCAAAGAGCAAAAGGGGAAGTGTAACAGGCTCCAGAAACTTGTGGCTAGAATGTAAAGATGAGAGGGAGGGAAGACAAAAGATGGTTCTGAATAGCTAGATACAGCCCAGATCCTTTAAGGCCTTTGAGACATGTTAAAAGAATTTTGGAATGCATTCTAAGTGAAATAAAAAAAAAAGAAATTCACTGAAGGATATTAAACACCTAAATAACATGATCAGATTTGTGCTCTTAAAGGTTACTTGTGCTTCAGTGTAATTAGTGCATTGGTAAAATAAGAAGCAACAGACTGGATATACATACTGAAATGTGGTTGGATATCCAAAAATCATAGGTCTGAATGGAAAATGAAAAGATAAGTTGTGTTCCATAGCATGCCATTTACATAATGATGACCTGACCAGAAACAGAAATGAATAGAAGGATACATATAAAACCCGTTGACATGGTTGCTCTTGAGAGGCTGCATAGGAACAGTGACAGGGAGGGGGGCAAAGAGAATAAATAACTAGATAAAGCTAAAGAGGGGCCTTTATGAGTGGTGATGGCAGTAGACTAGGGACTGATGAGTATGACTAACAGAAATTTTTATACTGGAGTTCCTCCTTTGGTGTGCAGATAGGGAGTACCATCTGAGATGAGTGTTAGTGGAGAGTGGGGTTTAGATAGAAAGGGATGAAAAGTGCCTTTTCAGGCATGACATGAATAAAGCAAATATTTGTAAAACAGAGAGTGTTTGGTTTAGTTTTGAGGGAACATAATTAGAATAATAATAAGAGGGTAGGAGAAAAGACTAAGAAAATAGGTTGGTTCCAGATAGCAGTTGAACTTCTGTTTCCTCTTTTTTAAAGTATAAAATTGATTTTTAACAAGAAAGTTTAGCACCTATTAAGAGTAGGGCAATACTAGGAACAAAAGCTACAGTGAAGAATTACACCAGTTCCTACTTTTTCATTCTTATAGTGGGAGATTTTCATGTTCAATGATTGAACACCTACTATGTGCAGAGGACTGAGGATGGGCAGGTGAATGAATACATCCCTTGTGTTGTAGGTATAAGTAGAATGATAGGGACACCCATGAAAAGGAGACCCCACAGGGGATATTGGAGCTGGATCTTGAGAAATGATTAGGTATGCATCAAACAAAGTACATTTATATGTATTATCACCTCCTTTAATTCTTATCTCAACTCTGTGAGCGTGAATTAAACATCACATATTAAAGGTATACTGCTTAGGGCAGGGGTCTTCAAACTTTTTAAACAGGTGACCAGTTCACTGTCCCTCAGAACATTGGAGGGCCGGACTATAGTTTAAAAAAAAACTATGAACAAATTCCTATGCACACTGCACATATCTTATTTTGAAGTAAAAAAACAAAATGGGAACAAATACAATATTTGTATTTGCATGTGGCCCGCGGGCCGTAGTTTGAGGACCCCTGGCTTAGAGGATATTCTGAACTATTGAGCAAGATGAGAAGAGGATAGTTTGGTAGCCCTGCCAATTCTTGTGTTCCTCTTCCTAATATCATGCTTTGTTTGAAGTGTCCCTTTTATTTAGCTCCAGGTGAATGAACAAAAGTATTCCTTGAGAATATTGATATTTCAAGGTGTTAAATGATATGTTTACCAAACAAAATACACAATTTATAACACATTATTAATAATTCAAGCAAATACATTCTCCAAAGGGAAGTCTTCCTTTCATTCTCTCTACATAGAGGCAGAATTAGTAAACAGGTTAAAACAAAGTTCCTCTGTCAATATAATTTTTAATGATATCATTAAGGGTTACAAGATTCCTCCTTCCTTTGAAGCAGAGTAGTAAGAAGCTAGGCTATTTACTTGATAAGTGGAATGGGGAAACTGAGACAGATGGCCGATTCAAACTTGCCTCATCCAGCACGCTGACTCTTTGCTCTACCACTCCTTTAAGCATTAAGCCCTCAAAACAGTGAGGTTCTGATCAGCATCAAATAATCTTAGGAACAAAGCCTCAGGTCTGTTAACCACAGAGATACAGTTTTGGTCAAACTATACCGGTAGATAACATCTAAGCCTCAGTTGTGCTTCGGCTCCAGGCCCAGAAAAGCAGCTAAACCAGAGGAAGCAACGTCATGACCAACATCAAGACCAGATGCAATGACTAGTGACCCCCTATCCTAGCTCCCAACCAAACAAGCAGTAGAGATCACAATCCTGAAAGGGCACACCTTAAAATTGATGAGTCATCTCTTGAGATCCTCTCCTGAAACCTCCCCTAAAATTCTGGCCTTTATAAAATAGATAAAAATCCTAAGGCAAAAGGCCCAATGCATGTTTTCTCTCTCCCGTCCCCTCTGTTTCTCTCTCTCGTTTCCCACACCCTCCCCTTTCATCTGCATCTATCCCTTGTCCCTTCTTTACCCAGCACATTTCTTTGCTTGTATCTCTCCTAAGCTTTAAAGGTTTGGCTAACATTCCCTCTGTTTCTCTCTCTCGTTTCCCACACCCTCCCCTCTCATCTGCATCTAATCCCTTGCCCCTTCTTTACCCAGCACATTTCTTTGCTTGTATTTCTCCTAAGCTCTAAAGGTTTGGCTAACATTGGTCCTTCTTTTGCCTCTGTAACTTGTTTCCTAAGTCCATGCCGCCCAGCTGGCTCACCTCTTCCACCTCCATGCTAAATAGAATTCCTCTTGCACTAGAGTTCTTGGCTCTGAATTCTTTCTTTGCCAAACTCAAGAACTGAGGTTACTGAACCAAGAGCCCACTTTGCCACCAAAACTTTGACAAAGGGCTTTCACTTTCCCAGACACTAATGAATATAGATGTGCAAGCAATATTTTTACTTAGGTTTATAGTGTTTGGTATCAATATACTGTAAAGGATTTACATTTTAGCTGAATGTAAAACTAACAGCCAACATTATTTTAAAGATTTTTAAAAATTTAGTTTTAGAGGGATAGAGAAAGAAACATCAATATGGTAGCTAAACATCAATTGACTTCCTCCTGCACACCCCCTAAGGGGGTCGAGTCCACAACTTGGGTATGTGACCTACCCTGATAGAGACTTGAATTAGGCAGCCTTTCAGTGCCCAGCTAACTGAGCAACATTGGCCAGGGGTAACTTCCAACATTAAAAAGTTAAGTATTATTTTCTAAATTAAATGCTTTATTTTGCATAGCATGCATTGTGTCTCCTAAGAAACAAGGCATTCATTTTCTTGTTAATGAGCTACTTCTTCCTGTTGATCAGTGTAGGTAGCTTGTCATATCAAGTCAAGGACACTGCTTTGGAATTCATGTAAATAGGATTCAATTATCCCCAATGAGTTTGCAAATCATTAATGCATAAATCATTAATTTGATAAGCATAAGATCTTAATGCAGGGGAATTTGGAGCTGATGTCAAAGACACTTTAAAGTTACTCCATTTATACATTAATTATTAACATGCTTAAAATGCCTAGTGTAGCTCATTTTAATTATAACAAATCATAACTTACACAATAAAAGTGGAATGGCTAAACTTCTTATTTCTAGCGTAATTTTCTATAAAACCTAACATTTCTTTAGATTAAAATATAACTTTATTGGATAGCCAATGTCACTTAAAATAAAGATACCAGCAGAGCATTTCTAGATTATCCCATTAAGTGCTTTAATCCCCTACAATTCATGTTATGTATGAGAACATAAAGAGAAGCTCATTGTCTACATGTCTTCCATTTACTTGTAAACATTTTAGCTGTCCCTTCCCCACTTACACAATGATTTATCTTATACCTTCAAATATTTTAAAAATTATTCATTTAGCAAATGCCAATTTGTCATCTATTATATACAAGGTCCCATATAAGACATTGGGTAGTAAAACACATTAGTGATGCATAAATTTGATAAGCTCATAATTTGTAAAATATATTTTATTTTCATTGAAAAGTATATAGTCACTATAAGGAATTGATCACGTAAGATACACAAGCTCTAGGCTGAATTAAATCTCTTCTTTCTTTTATAGATAAAATAATGTAATATTTATTAGATAGAATATCTTCCCCTATTTTTATAAATCCCCTTATATCAGACTCTTTCCTGTCTCAACCAAAATGCTCATATGTATTAACCATAACCTCCACTATACCAAGTCCACTGTTGAATTCTCAAGCCTCATCTCCTTGACTTAGTCATACCTTTAGAATAACATGGTTATTAAATAACATGAACGGAGTAAAGGGGTGACTAGACAGAATAGGCATTGCATGTGTACAGCTTTGCCAAGAAGCTGCAATTTAGCATCCTCCAGGTCTGCTCCTGGCAGATTGCTATAGGAAGGGACTGGATAATGGATTCATGCATGCCCAGTAAGTTCTGGGTAACATGGGAAGATGCTTACCTATCAGTCACACCTGGGACAGAGTCAGTGGCCAGAATAGGCATGGCCACTGCAGGGCCACAAAATCTGAGATACTTAACTTCTGAACAAAGGGGTCTTCTCTCTCTCTCTCTCTTGCTACTCACACCTGACTCCTAGCTTGAAGGGCTTGCAGGAGTTGCATACTCTATACTGCCCCACGTGGCTCACAGACATGTGGACTGCACACAATGGACTAATGGGCTTTGACTAGCGTAATGCTATATCAGACCGAGATCCACCATGGAACGGAAACTCTGGACACTGGTCCTGCTTTTAGCTCTACTGAGTCCCCAGCCGCACATTTTCCAGGACTGAGTCACACCTGGGACAGAGTCAGTGGCCAGAATAGGCATAGCCACTGCAGGGCCACAAAAGCTGAGATACTTAACTTCTGAACAAAGGGGTCCTCCCTCTCTCTCTCTCTCTCTCTCTCTCTCTCTCTCTCTCGTCTCTCTCCTGCTACTCACACCTGACTCCTAGCTTGAAGGACTTGCAGGAGTTGTATACTCTATACTGCCCCACATGGCTCACAGCCACATGGACTGCACACAATGGACTAATGGACTTTAACTAGCGTAATGCTACATCAGACCCAGCTCCTCCATGGAACAGAAGCTTTTAGCTCTATTGAGCCCCCAGCTGCACATTTTCCAGGACTGGTTTAAAGACAATGGGACTTTGCAACCCAAAAAATAGAATTCCATGCCAATAAAAACAACTCATTCTCCAATGGGGGCCTTCAGGAATTCTTATTCCAGCAGTACTCCAACCACCCCACTCCCACTAGTGACTGAGGAATTCTACCCACCCAATCGTCTGGCAACACTAGCAACAGAATATGAGACAGTTGATCACATCCTCTTCTTTAAAATACTTTCTGCACTTCACTTAGATTCTAAGCCTTCATATTCTCCTGACTTTTCTTTAACCTTCTGGCAGAGTATCCCCCATATCCCTGACTACTAGTACTAAATTTAAAAAAAAAATTAAATGCCAGAGCTTCTCTTTCTATATTCACGCCTTTGGTTATTTTATTTACTATTATAGTTTACATAGATATACATGTTGATGACTTTCAAATTTATATCTCTACTCCTGAACTCCTGATTTGTATATCAGTTGTATATTTGACATTTCCACTTTTATGTCTAATAAAGTCTCAAACTCACCAGGTTCATAGTAGTATTTTGCTGTTTTCTCTACCATTTCCCCCAAAGGGGTATTCCAGTTGGCTCCCTCTCAGTAAATGACACCTTGATTCTTCATTTTGTTTGGGTAAATTCTGTGGAAACATCCTTGACTTCAAAATTTCTCTTAAACTTTCACATCTAATATATGAACAATACCTACCTTTTAAAATATATCCAAAATATGAACCATTTTTTACCTCTCTTATTTCTACATTTCTGGTCCAAAATAGAAACACGTCTCTCAGGATTTTTGCAGTTTGTTTCATTTTACTTCCATCTCCATTCCCTACTATATTCTACTTTCAAATCAGTTACCAGAGTTACCATTTAGTATTTTAAAATTTAGCCAGATTATTCTGATCTACTGGAAAGCCTCAGAGGGGTCCAGAGTTCATTAAGTTAAAACCAAAGAGCCTGCAATGACTTCCACTTCTTCCACTTGCCCTCAGCTTCACTCTTCTCCGAATGCTGGACAGGCTCACTCTACCATTGTGCCCAAGCATTCATTGGCTTTCTCCATTCTACCTGTAATGCTGCCTACCAGGTGTCAGCATGCTCTTACCTCCTTCACGTCTCTGCCCAGTGTTAGCCTGGACCAGTGTCAAAAAAAAAATAAATAAAATAAAATAAAATAAAAAAGCCAAACACTAGTTTAAGTGTGAGGACAGATCCTAATCAAAGATATACAATTGTAATAGAGAAAGGTATACAGTGTGGACTGAACTGAACTCTGATTTTCACAGAAATGACTGTGTTTTAGAGGGATAATGAGAGAAAATATGGGGTGGCAGTGAACAAGGATTCAATAAAGTCAAAGAATTGAAAAATCACAAAAAGGTGGGAAGAGGGGTTGGTCCATATGAGACCCATCTGGGTTTGCTAGCTGGCACTTATGGAAGTTAGACTCGTACCCTCCCACAGAGCCTGGGAGACAGGAACCCAATGTTCAGGAGCGCGTTGAGAAAAGCATTAAGTTCTTTTGGTAACCTTGGGTTTTCTGAGGCAGGTACTTTGAGGGGAGTTAGGGTCACCCTAGTGTTGAAGCCATGAAGCTATTCAATCTTTATAGGCAAAGTTTCAGGCTTAGTCAAAACATGGGCTCTGAGGATCTTGGCTAGAGTTTAGTCAAGGAGGGAATCTGGTCAGCAGTGCTGTCTTTAGCCCAGGGATGATCACTATCCACTGCTGAGCCCTGACACTTCTGATACTCCGCTCCTTGCAACACTACCTGGAAACTCTCTCAAGGGTGGAAAATCATTGGACTCACCGAATTTTCTTCCAGTCACTCAGAGATCACTCTCCTTCACTGGTAAATGTTCTGTTTTGAAGTTACTGTATTATATACTATGTGTTTCTGTTTGGTGGTTTTAGGGAGAAATATAGATGTGGTTCCTATTAGTCCATTTTATAAGTAGAATTTCTATTCTTTGTTTTTAAATCTCTTCCATCTCATATTAATATAGCCACTTCAACATTCTCTTAATTTGAAATTTGCAGGTTTTGTTTCCATTCTTTGTTTCACGCCTGTATGTTTAAAATTGGTTTATTGTAGAAGTTATAAAATAGTTTCAGAGTTTTGTGTTTTCCCCCCAATCTGACAATCTTTACTTATTAATTGAGATGTTCTAAACCTTGTTGATATTTTTGGATATATACTTATCATTTATCTGGTTATTTTCTACTCGTTCCACATGTTATTTGAACTTTAGAACTATTTTTTTTAATTCTGCCTTGTTTTGAATTAATTTATTTTTAAGGTTTCTAATATGCATCTTCAGTTTATCACTACCCCCCTTAAGAAATATTTATTCCCTCATTCATAATATAGAAAACTCATATTTCCTAGTTTTGTCTCCCATTGCTTTTGTTTTTCTGTCATACCATTTACTCTTACATACATTAAAAACAACTCATTATTTTGTTATTATTTACAATTTAAGCAATTAAATGTCATTTAAATTAGAAATCAGAAAAATGTCTCTTATATACCTTAATTTTAACTATTTTTAGAAATCTTTATTCTTTTTGTAGATCCAACTGTATGACTGGTATCATAGTCCTCCTGCCTAAAGAACTTTTAAATGTTCTTTATTCAAGTCCTCTGACAATTATATCATATTTTTGTCTGCAAAGTGTTTATTTTACCTTCATTTTAAAATAATTGATAAACTTTATTTTTAGAACATTTTTATATTTAAAGGAAAATTGAAAATATACTAAAAGAGTTTCCATATATTCCACATTCAGATTCTCTTTATTAACATATTGCATTAGCATAGTACATTTGTTACAGTTAATGAACAATTTTTATTATTTTTTTAAATATATTTTATTGATTTTTTACAGAGAGGAAGGGAGAGGGATAGAGAGTTAGAAACATCAATGAGAGAGAAACATCGATCAGCTG
>NW_005353538.1:9478947-9484032 GCF_000412655.1 Myotis brandtii | reverse complement strand
GCCCTCTCGCAGTCTGGGACCCCTCGGGGGATGACCACCTGCTGGCTTAGGCCCACTCCCCAAGGGACTGGGCCTAAGCTGGCAATCAGACATCCTTCTGGCAGCCCAGGAGCCCCCAGGGGATTTCCACTTGCTAGCGCGGAGCAGGCCTAAGCTGCAGTCAGACATCCTTAGTGCTGCTGAGGAGGCAGGAGAGGCTCCCACCACCACCAATGTACTGGCAGCCATCAGCCTGGCTTGTGGCTGAGCAGAGCTCCTACTGCGGGAATGCACTGACCACCAGGGGGCAGCTCCTGCATTGAGCGTCTGCCCCCTGGTGGTCAGTATGTGTCACAGTGACCAGTTATTCCCAGAGTTTCTGCTGTTAGGGTCAGTTTGCATATTACCCTTTTATTATATAGGATAGAGGCCTGGTGCACGGGTGGGGGCCGGCTGGTTTGCCCTTCAGGATGGGGGTCCCCACTGGGGTGCCACTGGGGTGCCTGGCCAGCCTGGGTGAGGGGCTGAGGGCTGTTTTCAGGCTGGCCAAGCCTCCCCAGCGATGGAAGCTCCCAGCCTCTCCTTTTTTGCTTTTTTCCCCCTGGGATTTATTTACCTTCTATAATTGAAACTTTGTAGCCTGGAGTGGAGCTCAGAGCCAGCCAGGGCTTGGCTTCCTCCATTGCCAGTGGCAACCCAAGGCTCCAGCTCCACGGCCAGCTGAAAGCAGGTATCTGGGGTTTATTTACCTTCTATAATTGAAACTTTGTTGCTTTGAGTGAAGCTTAGAGCGGGGCCTCAGCAGGCTTCCTCCATCATTGGGGCAAGCAAGCCTCCTGCTTGCTCCAGCTCCATGGCTGCCAGCTGCCATCTTGGTTGGGTTAATTTGCATATAGTCACTCTGATTGGCTGGTGGGCATGGCTTAAGGTTTAGCAAAGGTGTGGTCAATTTGCATGTTTGTCTTTTATTACTGTAGATGTCCATAGTTTATGAAAAGTTTCTTAGTTTTTACTTATTGCCCTTTTCTGTTCCAGGATATATTACAGCACCCTGACTGGCATTTAGCTGTCATGCCTAGTAAGGCTCCTCTTGGCTGTCAGTATGTTTCAAATTATCCTTGTTTTTGATGACCATGAAAGTTTCAAGAAATACTGGTATTTTTTCCTATAGGAATTGAAATAGTTTTATTTCAGAATACACACACAAACACACACACACACACACTCATATGTATATATGCCATGAATTAAGTACTCTGAACTGTTAAAATTAGTTTGGATATTTGAGAAGGAATATCTTTATTCATTTGGAACAAATAAATTATACATAGTACACTTGGTAAATCACAGTGTCTATAAGATAATATATGTTGGATGATATAAGTTGTCTCTAATGGTGGAATCAAAGAAATCTAGGATTATGCTTTTCAACATTCCTTATGTAATCATCAAGAACCTACTATTTGCCAAGCTCTATATAAAAAATGCTTCCCTAACTGGTTTGGCTCAGTGGATAGAGCGTCGGCCTGCAGACTGAAGGGTCTCAGGTTCGATTCCAGTCAAGGGCATGTACCTTGGTTGTGGGCACATCCCCAGTAGGGGGTGTGCAGGAGGCAGCTGATCAATGTTTCTCTCTCATCGATGTTTCCAACTCTCTATCCCTCTCCCTTCCTTTCTGTAATAAATCAATAAAATATATTTTTTTAAAATGTAAAAAATGCTAAATAATGTTTACAATTTAAAGTTGTGGTATCTGCTCTCAAATCACACACATGTAGTCTAATAGGGGCAGCGTATATAAACAAATGATTGTATCAGAGGACAGTGATTCTGAGTTAGCAACTAAGTGCAAAAAACAGTGGTAACCCAATGACAGAAATAACCAACTTCATCTGAGAGGGAAGAATCAAGGAGCATTTATTTAAAGATCTTGAAGGAGAAGTAGTTGGTCATTAGGCAAAAAAATGAATGCATATTCAGTGTGGAAGATACTGCTTGTACAGAGTGAAATACAATGGGTTTTCAAAATCACATGTAATTGACTGGAACTGATGAGGAAAATAAGACATTTTGGAGGGAGACCAGCTGCCTGACTCTGTACCTAATCAGTATCCCTAATGCACATTCCTATTAGCCTATAGTCTAGTCACTGCCCCTTCCTTAATTATCTGGTCTTGCAAGACCTGTTTACCTAAATACTCACATTTTACAGAGGCCATAAGCCATGAACAATACTAGTACACAACCCCCAGAAGGGGTTATCAGTGCTGGCGCCAGGCCAGGCCTTTAGATGTGTTCTCATGGCCCCATCCCAACACATGGGGCTTTTTGTAAGGCCTGAGAAAGGTCCAGAAGTCTGATCCTTATTTAGGGGACAAAGAAACCAAAGGGTATAAAGAGAAAGCTTCCTCATATTGGTTTGCTCAGGATTGGAAACAGGCTCCCCTGATTCTCGGTACTAGTACTTCTGGAAATAAATGTTGTTGTTTTTTCCTGTATCTCCAAGTACTCCTGTGTGTGTATTTTCCGGTCGCCTGGTAAATTCTGTAACAGAACCATATTCATGAGTTTGGACTTTAATCTAGAGGTTGTGTGAGGTATTGTTGAGGATTGAGCAGTTTTAGTTGGGGATTGCATAGTTGATTTGTTGTTCAGAAAGTCCACTAATAATAGAGGACTAGTTAAAAAACAAAACAAAACAAACAAAAAAAACTAGAAAGGAGAGCTCTGAGGAGTCAAGTGGAATATTCCAAAAAGAAGAGGCAAAAAAGACTGAACTAGAGCCCTGGTGATGGTATTGACAGGTGAAGATACATGGGAAAACTCCTTCAATAGCAAATTTGACAGGATTTAGTACTTTATTAGTTGTGTGAGGCTGAAAAAATAATCTAAGATAATGTCAAAGTTTATCGCAAACTACTGGTTGGTAATTCTAAAATTAAGAGAGGTGACATGCAAGAAGTATGGGGGGGGAGGAAGAAAAAAACTTGAGAGAGAAAATGATGAGTTAGATGTAAAATATTTAGCTCATGCAAGGTTGGCAATGTGCATATGAGTCTGAGAGCAGATTCAAAATCTGCATTAAATATGTATCCTTACAGAAGACGTCCAGTTTATTCTCCTCTCTGACGTGCTCATATCCTCTTCCTTAGGTCTTTTATCATAGCAACGAGGGGAACATTTATCATCTGGCTTCAGTTCCAATACTATTGAATGGCTAAAACGTGAAGACACAATAGCACGTTAGAAAGTGATTTTGAAAGCACTGCTTTTTCAAAGTTAGAGAAAGGAGAATATCACTAGACACTCTATTCATCCATTTCTTCTAGTTTCATCTACCACTGGCTGCTGAAGCTCGGGGCAGGAGTGTCATGATTTATGAAGCATAAGGTAACATTATGCTATGACAGCTCCATGTCAAGTTTTAGCAGGTACATTGCTGCTTTATACACTAGAACTACACAGGATTTGGTCTTCTCCCAAGCAGAAAGCTTGTGTATTTGCTAGTCTTCATAAAAAAACATCCTTTTCCATGTTGAACCCCAGTTGTTCTGACCTAAATTGCCAGCCAGAATATACCCGTGCTGCAAATTTGGATTCTTGAACATCTTGCTGTTTCCTGCTCTTTCAGTTTCTATGAATTTCCAGATATTTTTCCTTCTGTTTTGCTTCTTTGATTTTATGCTCTGCATTCATGCCATCTTTTGATCTGACCTAACAAACATCTGTCACACCTGACCTCCACCTTAATACTCAAGTAGTGATTTGAGCAGAGAAGCACTTACTAAGCCAGTTCTTTACTCAAGCCCTCCCCTCACTAACTGATGGCAACTCTAGCAGAAGATGAAGCTAGATGGTAGTGAAGAATCAGAGTATGGAAACAAATATGTCACAATTTCCTCTGGGTGAGTAAATTTACATTTTACTTTTCACATTACCCCTGGAAGTAAGTATTCCGTTGTACTTCAGTTCAGAGCCATTTTAAATTTCAATTGTTATGTTGAAAAATAGGAGTGCTAAAAAACAACCTAATAAAACTTCTGTAAGGATAAAACCTTGCAAAGCTATCATAATCACTCAGTTAAATGATGCTAGCTTAAGTGGGAATAATCTTTATAACAAGCTGATGTGCTATGTACAATTACTAACCCTGTTTTACAAACCAGATATGTGAAGTCTAGTGAGATTAAGAAATTTGCTGAAGATCACATGGCAAATTATAACCTCAGATCATTCTAAACACAAAGACAATATTCTTAACCTCACCAATACATAGCTATTTAGAAAATACTTTTAAAATCAGGAGAAAATATCTTCTGTAATAACAAGAAGAACATTATATTCTATAAAATCCAAATTAAAATTATATATTTATTCTAATTTTAAACTTATGTTGTATACTGAAAAGGATCTGAGTTTTTTAAGCAGAGAAGTGAAGTAATATATTCAAGGACATAGTTAAATTTGCTCTGGGCCTCAGTTGCAGCAAATATTTATTAAAACAAGTTAGCCTCCTACTGGAACTTCTAAGTAGTTTTATTAAACAGAAATTTCCATTGAAATGTTACCTGCTATTTAAAGTTTCAATAGTATATGATATAATCTCCAAGCCAGGAGCTTAGATTTTAAGTGAGTTTGAAAAAGACATGCCAGATACATAGACCATGTAATACTATATACCAATTACACACATTGATCACAATTTAGAGTCTCTAAATCTTCTCTTCTCTTCTCTTCTCTTCTCTTCTCTTCTCTTCTCTTCTCTTCTCTTCTCTTCTCTCCCTCCCTTCTTCCCCTTCCATTTATCCCTCCATCCCTCCCTTCTTTTTTCTCTCTTTCCCTCCCCTCGCTTTATTTTCTACTCCTCTTCTGTATTTCATTCTTCAATTTGTCAGTTTATGAATGATATATATAAAAACTTAAGAAACTGCATGTGAATGAGAGTTTCCGTACAGCAGTCACTGATATAGAATCATTGCCAGATAAATGCAGTGCAGGAAATATTTATGTGTGGGATACTCATGGTAGGGAGTGGGGAGCAAAAGAGATGAAGCAGGAGAAGGAGAAATGAAGCAAGGAAGAATATATATATATATATATATATAT
>NW_005353538.1:9468048-9478935 GCF_000412655.1 Myotis brandtii | reverse complement strand
AGAGAGAGAGAGAGAGAGAGAGAGAGAGAGAGTAGGGCAGCATTCTTGAGGAAAGATATCTGTTAGGCATGTTTGCTGGAAGTCTACTGCCCAGCTGCCTGGAATAAATAGACTATATTATTTTTATTTTATTTTATCCATAATAGGGTCAGTAGGGTGAACTCTTATTTATAGTGGAAAATTATTCCAGGAAATTGGGTAGGTGGTTACAGTGAAGTCTTTAACCTTAGCCAAAAATATTCACATTTTATTCTTGAAGAAGGGGGGTGGGGGTTTCTTGCATTATTTCTTACCTACACCCTCCTACCCAAATGTAGACATTACCTTTTCCTTGAACTATTGTCATTTAAATAACATGTTGATTAGTTTTTTATTTAAAAAAACTTCAATCAATTCTCTTATGTGATTTTTAAAAAAGTTTGTGTATTGCAGCTGATTTATTTGAGTTACTACTAATCATCATGATGACTAACCAGTCAAAAAACATTCACATATAATACATGCCAGGCAAGCAAGACATTTATTTTTCAAGTGAAAGAAAATCTAAGCAATCAATAACACTTTAATATGTACTGACTTATGTAATACCTGGATGAATACTCTATGTGTTTTTATATACATACACACATATATGTATGCATACACATATTCATATACATATACATAAGTGTGTGTATTAATATAAAATCTTTAAACTATAATTATCTGCTTTGTCTTTGGCTTACCACATTAATTATGTATTGTTATACATCTAATTCTAAAACATCAATATTAGTGAAATACAAATAAGCAAGAAAGTATTCAATAACTCAACTTGGCAGTCAAGAGTTGGATGGAATTGAATGGCAATGGACTGCAATTCCAGCAATACCTAAAAAAGTCATACCCTTTAAGCTGGTGTCACAAATGAATAATATTGTTTATGGAAAATTCAATCCTAAAGAGGCACAACTTGTTTGATGAAAGTGGGAAATGAAACTGATCCACTTATTACTGGTACATTCTTGATAGTCTCTTTATATACAACTGCAACATATGAAACTTATTGTCCATGCCTGACATGCAGCTGTCACCCAATAAATTTTACTTCTGGAGGAGGGTTTCATAGCAGATAGGAACACAGCAATGTGAGCCAAAGTAAAATCAAATCTTAGTTTCAACATTTATTTAATACATATTTTTGGGTAATTTATTTAATCTATGTAATGTTTTGTTTTATGTTCTGGAAAATGATAATAATAGGGCCAGCATTACAGAGTAATTATAAAAATTAAATATTGTACACAACTCATTACAGTTTCTTAGTCATAAAGAGTCTCCTCTGTCTTCATCATTGTTATCATCATCATCACTATCACCATTATTAGTATTTTTTTACCTTTTTTTCTTATAGATTACATATAGTCAGAAATCAGCTAAAGATGAAGAATTACCAAAATTAAGTCACCTAACAAGACCATCATTAGGAATCGGGATCATGCCAAAGTCAGAAACATGGGAATATTAGGATATAATTAAACTAAAAAGATAATAAAAGGAAGGCTGGATATGTGGGTGAACAGTTTTGGAGAAGGTAAAGAGAAAGCAAAATGAGGACTCAATAGAATATGGGCAGATGACTGATGGGAGTAACAAGGGTTTACATGTCTAATGTGTTTGTCTTTAATGACTAATTCCCTTCTTAATTCAGGCACATGTGTTCACGTTCTCTGCCTTTCTAAATAGCTATATAATTCTTAGACTTGGTAATATAAATTTACAATAAGTGTGGAAAATAATTTCCTAGAAATGGGAGTGATACTTTAATAAATGAACACAACTTGTTTATTAAGTAGTGTTGTACACTGTAATACTTGTATTACAACAGTAATATTTAAACTCTAGTTTCAATACTAAGCTTGAGGTTTGGAAGATAGTTCATTTTATTAACATTCACATATATGAAAATGCCCCACTTACCACTGGTATATTCATGTTGCTCTATTATATGCAAATGTACATCTAAAACTTGCAAATTTTATGTATATAATGCATAAAAAGTATTTCTTGAAAGGAACTCCATAGGCTGTCCGTTCCATTTCCAATAAGAAGTGGGTGAAACATTGAGTTGAGCAGACTATTTCTAGTGAACAAATTATACTGGTAAGGTGCCTACTCCAAAACTACCTGCTGGTGCATAAATTATTAATATGGTTCTATAACAACCAAAACAAAAAAAGATTATATTTTTAGAGTCAAGACCATGCCCCCCTGTGTTAATTCCTAGGACCTTACTTCTATCATCTCTTCACCGGAAAACTTAGCGTTGGACCAGGAACTTTTTCGTGAGTGATTAAGGGAGAAATGTATCCCCAAAGCAGGGGAAAGATACATCTCAGCCAGGATATGCACTTTTCTTTTTCTGTATATCTTCTTTTGAAAGTGTAAACTGTGTGAAGGTGTCTTTGTTTGCCACTATGTACACTGGTTCCAACACAAATTTAACAGAAGGAAAATGCAATCTACTTAACACCCATTCATACTGATTAGGGTGCTTAATTGTCACCTTCCTTCCCATTGAGTATTAAGCCCCATAAAAAATGGCTTATGATTATTTTCATTAAATACAGATCTTTATGTCTATAAACAGGCTTTCTCACTATTAATAAAAGAATGTCAGAATCCCAAAGGAGTCCAAGGCCATTATTTTTAATGAATACTACTGACTAAAATTATCTATTTATAGATTTATAAATTGTTAAAACTGTGCAAAACATGAAAATAAATCATCTCAAGATTCACATTTATGAATTGGAAAAAAATAATCATGTCAGAGACTTTACAACATTTGGAATGGAAATAATCACTAAATAAAGCAGAAGTATTTGGCTTTTACCAAATTAGAAACATATTTTTAAACTTAGGAAATATTGAGCAATAGCATTCCGAGTATCATATGCCTTTCTCAATGGAATACAATATCAAGTCAAACTATTGTTAATTATACAGGATGATGTGTTGATGTTAAAAGAATCTTGGGTGCTCACACTGAATAAAAATGAAGTTGCAATTACTTTTCAAAGTGAGTTTACATCTTCTTTCACATCTAAAGTATTGAAGAGTATCATAAGTAGAAAAATAACATGTCTTGAATGATAATGTTCCTCTCGTAAAAACATCAAAAGCACAGGAGGTAATTGATACAATTATGTTTTCAAAGTCTTTTCTTGGGAATTTGAAAATCTCAACTCATAAATGGCTTGTAAATAATTAATCCTGACATCTGTTCAGTTCTCACAGCATATACACATGAAAAAAATTGTATTTTGAAAGCAAAATATTTTCTTATGTTCTACCAAAGCCTAAACCTTTAAGCAGGGTAACAGATCACTGCAGGAAGCTTCACTCAGATGCAGAAAATGAGTGGCTTTTTACCAAAATGGTGTTTTTGAGAACTCATTCAACCTGAGGGTACATCTGCATCGGTTATTAAAAAATCCAGTGTCTAATGGATAACTGTCAGGCAGCTAAGTTTTTGTCAGTGTTTTGTGTCCCATGTTCCACAAACCACAATAAATCCAGGAAGAAGTCAATTGTTAAAACCTCTCAACTCTGCCATTGCACAGTAGAGAAATTCAATAGCTAAAGAGTCTCACATTTATGGGAGTGAATTACAAAGGTTTAATTTAGATAGGATTTAGATTAACAGCTCTTTCCACACAAATGGAAATATACCACACTATCTCAGAGTTTATGCTGCAGCATTAGGAACTTCATTTCAGCAGTTTTAGCAAGAGACTGCACATTACAAAGACCCGTAGAGCCAAGTTGCCTAGCAGCAGAAGAAAAGGAGACTGAAACGTTCTCTGAAAGTATTTTGTTTAAGGTTGCAAATATGTAGTTATAAATCACTTAGAGGTTTGCAGCATTTACGTTTATTTATTTTGGGAATAATAAAATTGCACAATGTGCTAGTCAAGAGTTTTCTTTGTCTGGACTGTTGAAAAATGGCCAACTTAAATTTAAAAGGAGAATTTGGCTAGAGCACCTAGATGGAAGGAAACAATCGGAATGCCCCCCCCCCATTGATTAATTTACATCTATAATAATAAAAGGGTAATATGCTAATTACACCCAACATCCTTCCTGATGTCATTCCAGATTTCCTTCTGGACGAAGCCAGTGCCTGAGCAAAGCCCGGGTTTTGGGTGCTTTCAGTGGCCGGAGGAAAGCCTGGGTCCCGGGTGCTGGAGGGAAGCTGGTGCCAGCAGCCAGGGGAAGGAAGGCCTACTCTTCCATGAATTTTCGTGAATCCGGCCTCTAGTCTTTAATAAGAGGTAAGATTACAGGAACAATAGTATTAAAGGCTTCCTGGTTTAGCTCCTAGCATTTCTTTTTTTAAAATATATTTTATTGATTTTTTTACAGAGAGGAAGAGAGAGGGATAGAGAGTTAGAAACATTGATGAGAGACAAACATTGATCAGCTGCCTCCTGCACACCCCCTACTGGGGATGTGCCCGAAACCAAGGTGCATGCCCTTGACCGGAATCGAACCTGGGACCTTTCAGTCCACAGGCCAATGCTCTATCCGCTGAGCCAAACTGGTTAAGGCGCTCCTAGCATTTCTTTTGAGGAAAGGAGGACAGCTGTGAATTCTCTCCAGGGCCTACTTCTCAGAAAGGAATGCAAGGAGACTAAGCAATGTTGCCAGTTCCCACCCCAACTTTCACCGACTCTATGCATCGTGCTCACTTAATGGTATTTGAAATCCCACCAAAAATGTAGGCATGCCTGCTACTTGTGATGGCTATAAAAAGCAGTAATGTTAATGTTACAGAAAAAGTAAAAAACAGAATCAGAGTTACTTAAACTCATATACATGTAGCTAAATAAAATTGAGTAGAATCTTATAGAATTCCTAGAGCAATGGTTATAAACCTTGGCACCCAGTTAGAATCACATGGAATACTTACCTGAACTATCAATAACCCATGCCCTTCTCACCCATAATTCTGAAATAGGTTATCAGGGAGAAAGGCCCCAGTAGCAATAAATTCTAAAAGCTCTGTATAGAAAAGGGCTTTTACTCACGGCTTAAGTGGGCATTTTACAGAAGGAATAAAGTTCTAGACCATATATTTCATTCAGTGCACCTGAATACCCTCAACTCTTATTCCATCATTTGTTGTTTTTCCCCCTCTTCTTGGTCTTTGCTCTGAAAATACATGCCTAAGAACTGCATGTACAATTCTGTATGATTTTCAGCCTTCCCTGATCATAATTACGTATTTATCTTTCTGAGTAAGTGTTACTGGAGGAAATGAGTTTTTCAGCAGTGTCGCATGCAAAGAATTTCAGGAACACTCATGTAGGGGAAGTTTTAAGTGATAGTGGCGAGATTAATTACCGTGAAAAGTTGTAGTACATTCTAAGAGAGGCCGAGAGAGTGGGCAGGCTATGTGGACTCAGGAAAGGAAGTTAGAGGCAAAAAAAACACTCCCCTACTGCGAATCACTGCTCCTCTGGTTGCAAATCTCATGGGAATCCTTAGAGTTTAGGAGAAAAGAAGACGGCAAGTACCTGCTATGTGGACTCAGGAAAGGAAGTTAGAGGCAAAAAAACACTCCCCTACTGCGAATCACTGCTCCCCTGGTTGCAAATCTCAGTGGAATCCTTAGAGTTTAGGAGAAAAGAAGGCAACAAGTACCTTCGGGAGAGAAGGAAGAGCATGGGTGTGCTCCAAGGAGGCCCTGATGGCTTCTTTGTTGAGCTTCCATATATTCCCTTGGGTTTGGGAAAGAACAGGCTTCTTTCAGACCACCCAGTCTTTTCTGACTTTCCCCTGGCTTGTGCCCTCCCCCTATCAAATCCCTTCCTGGATTCTCACAGGCTTCTGCCTGCCCCCAATCTGATCATTTCTCTAGAATGTCCCAGGCTAGTCTCCTCCCCCTTGAATGGTAGCCATTTGGGCTCCTATTGCTCAAGCAGTTAGTAAAAGGAGTTCTTCCTCCCAGTCTCCCCCCACTCCTTTAATCGGGTGGGAAGATGCTGTTTACTCCCTGGAGTGACTGAAAAGCTAATCAGGCTTAATCAGACGTGTCTGGCTCCTTTCCTTCTATTTTGTTAATACCTAACTAACTGCCTATTCTAACAAAAGCAAATAGATTTTCTCATTATTTTCTGCAATATCTGAATCTAAGTACAGAATAGGATATTTACAATTATAAGTGATATCATTAGCTCCAAAACACCAAGCTTTTCCTCAGATGCATAATTTCAGTGTGTATATACATCTGTGTGGGAAATTACACCAATTTCAGGAGGTCCATCTTCATTTTTAAGGTTTCTTTGCACAAACCTTGAAAATATTGTTCCTTAAAATAACTTTCTTTTACATAAAAAGTTACTCTGCAATCCCACAGGCGTCTCTGGGCTGATGGGATGATGAAGACTCTAATCACAGGAAGGATATCTGCCCACCATTGAGAAATATTTGAAGAAAGCACAAAAAAAATGAATTTGCTTTGAGAATTTTCTCTTGTAGAATACAAGAGCATGGATGCTATGGAACTTGGAACTTTGCATACAGCATGACTATATGAATTTATATTGTAACAAATTTCTTAACAATTGGTAAATGAACCATCAGAATGTATACCTGATGCATACAGGTATTAGGGGGAGAATGAACCTATTTTTATGAAGAAATGTCCATTCTTATCTCCAATAATACTTTTGCTGAGGATCTACTTTATTTGATGTTAAGATAATCTTTTCAGCCTTAATATGATTAACATTTGCACATTTCCTTTTTCACTAATTTATTTTATCTGTGCATTCATATTTAATGTGACTTTTATTATTTCCATAGAGTTGAAAATGGCTTTTTTGATCAATTTTATAATTTCTGCCTTTAAATAATAGGTATTAGTCCATTAACCTCTACTAACATTTGATGTAATTATTTATAAGTTTGGGTTTATTTTTATCATTTTATTATTTGTTTTCTGTTTCTATCTGTTTTTCCTTTTTTGTCTTTTTCTACCTGATTCAGACTGTTTTCCATTTTGTTTTTGTTTTGTTTGTGGAGGAACAGAGATGTTTCATTTTAATTTATCTATTGGCCTTTTAGCATACAGTGGGGCCTTGACTTACGAGTGTCCCGACTAACGAGTTTTTTGAGATACCAGCTGTCTCTAGGCCAATTTTTTGCATCGAGTTGATAGTGTAATTTGAGTTAACGAGCTCCTTAACGAGCTCGGTCTAGGAACGAATTAAACTCGTAAGTCAAGGCCCCACTGTATTCTTTGTATATGTTCATGATTGTTTATTAGAGTTATTGTTTCTTAGAGTTAATAATGTACTAACCACTTCAAGTAAAATATAGAAACTTTGCAACTAAATAGGTACATTTATCACCTCATTATTCTTTTATAGTTGTTATATATCTACCTATCTATATCTATATCTATATCTATCTATATCTATATCTATATATAATACAGCTGTCTTATAATATGAAATAAAATTTTATAATGTTTTTATTTGGAGAGCATATGCATTATAAAGAAATTAAAAGAAGGATATTAACCTTTTATATGTATCTTTATGGTTATTGTTTTTAAATGTCTTCAGTCCTTTCTGAAGATTCATTTTATATCTGATTTATTTCCATTTAGCCTGAAGAACTTCCTGGAACATTTATTATAGGAAAGGTCTTCATTTTATTTATCTAAAAATGTCCTATTTTGTATTTATTGCTGAGAAATGTTTGCTGAACATAGGATTCTGGATTATAAGTATTTTGTTGTTGTTTTTTTCCTTCTTCACTTTAAAGACATTATTCCACTATCCTTTGGCCTTCATTCTTCCTAATGACAAGTGGATGGTTAATGAAATTGTGCTGTAGGCAATACAATGTTTTTCCCTTGTTGCTTTGAAATTTTTCTCTTTATCTTTAGCTAGGAGCAGTTTAATTGTGATGTGCCTATGCATGGCTTTATCTGTATTAATCCTGACTTGTTTTCACTGAGCTTCATGGATCAGCAAGTTGATGTTTTCATTACATTTTGGAAAATTTAGATTTTATTTATTCCAAAAATTTTCTGCCCTATTTTATCTCGAATCTACTTTTGGACTTCCAATTACATGTACGCTATACTTTTTGATAGGATCACACAAGACCCTAGAATCTGTTAGCTTTTTCTTTTTCTCAATCTTTTTTTTCCTTCTGTACTAAAATTGGATAATCTCATTTGGTTCATCTTCAACTTCACTAAATATTTCTCATCTATATTCCATTATTAAGTACATCTTGTATTATTTCTTTGCATTTCAGATATTGATTTATTAAGTCTAGAATTTGGTTCACTTTTATTATTTCTATTTCCATGCTGAGATTTTTCTTTTATTCATTATAAGCTCATTTCCTTTATTTCCTTGAGCATAAGTATAATAACTGCTAAAAAAAAACACCCATCTGCTAATTCCAATATCCAGGCTCAAAGTTTATGCTTATTGATTGTCTTTTCTTTTGAGAAAATATGTTCTCTTGATTGTTCATATGTTGAGATATTTCAAATTATATCTTGGACATAGTGAATTATATGTTATAAAAAAACTCTTGATTTTTTAAATGTTTCTCCCAAGATATTACTATTTTTAAAGGAGGCAGATAACATGACTGAGGGAAAACTGTAAACTCTGGAATCCCCATGGTGGGTGGCAGTTTAAATATTATATTAGTCCCAAGAAGCAAAGAGAGAGGACCCAAATAAACCAAATCAGAAATGATAGAGGCGAAATAACAACAGACCCCACAGAAATACAAATGATTGTTAAAAAATACTATGAACAACTCTACTCCAACAAACTAGACAACCTGGAGGAAATGGACAAATTCCTAGAAAAATACAACATTCCAAAACTTAATCAGGAAGAATCTAAAAATCTCAACAGGCCAATAACTATGGAAGAAATTGAAGCAGTCATCAGAAAGCTTCCAGCAAACAAAAGCCCAGGACCAGACGGCTTCACAGGGGAGTTTTACCAAACATTCAAGGAAGAACTAAAACCTATCCTCCTCAGACTACTACAAAAAATCCAAGAGGAAGGAACACTTCCAAGCTCATTCTATGAAGCCAGCATCACCCTAATACCAAAACCAGGTAAAGACAACACAATGAAAGAGAATTACAGGCCAATATCCCTCATGAACATAGATGCCAAAATCCTCAACAAAATCTTAGCAAATCGGATCCAACAGTACATCAGAAAGATCATACACCATGACCAAGTAGGATTTATCCCAGGGATGCAAGGATGGTACAACATCCGTAAATCAATAAACGTAATACATCACATAAACAAATTGAAAGAAAAAAACCACATGGTCATATCAATTGATGCAGAAAAAGCATTTGACAAAATCCAACACCCATTTTTGATAAAAACTCTCAGCAAGGTGGGAATAGAAGGATCATACCTCAACATAATAAAAGCCATATATGACAAACCCACAGCCAACATCATACTCAATGGACAAAAACTAACACCATTTCCCCTAAAAACAGGAACAAGACAGGGATGCCCACTCTCACCACTCCTGTTCAACATAGTACTGGAAGTATTAGCCATTGCAATTAGACAAGAAGAAGAAATAAAAGGCATCCAAATTGGAAAAGAGGAAGTAAAACTGTCCTTATTTGCAGATGACATGATATTATACTTAAAAAACCCTAAAGACTCCATCAAAAAACTATTAGACTTAATAAAAGAATTCGGCAATGTAGCAGGATACAGAATTAACGCCAAGAAATCTATGGCATTTCTATACACCAATAGTGAACTTGCAGAAAGAGAGACTAAAAAAGCAATCCCATTTACCATCTCACCAAAAAAATTAAGCTACCTAGGAATAAACTTAACTAAAGAGGTAAAAGACCTCTACTCAGAAAACTACAGGACGTTGAAAAAAGAGATAGAGGAAGACATAAAGAGATGGAAGAACATACCATGTTCTTGGATTGGTAGAATCAACATCATTAAAATGTCCATACTACCCAAAGCAATCTATAAATTCAACGCACTTCCCATTAAAATACCAACGGCATATTTCACAGACCTAGAACGAACTCTCCAAAAATTCATCTGGAACAAAAAACGACCCCGAATAGCTGCAGCGATCCTGAGAAAGAACAAAGTAGGTGGGATCTCAATACCAGATATCAAGCTGTATTACAAAGCCACTGTTCTCAAAACTGCCTGGTACTGGCACAAGAACAGACATATAGATCAATGGAATAGAATAGAGAGCCCAGAAATCAGCCCCAACCAATACGCTCAATTAATATTTGACAAAGGAGGCAAGAACATACAATGGAGTCAAGACAGTCTCTTCAATAAATGGTGCTGGGAAAATTGGACAGATACATGCAAGAAAATGAAACTAGACCACCAACTTACACCATACACAAAAATAAACTCAAAATGGATAAAGGACTTAAATATACGACCGGAAACCATAAAAATACTAGAAGAATCCAAAGGCAACAAAATCTCAGACCTATGCCGAAGCAATTTCTTCACCGATACAGATCCTAGGGCATTGGAAACTAAAGAGAAAATAAACAAATGGGACTACATCAAAATAAAAAGTTTCTGCACAGCAAAAGAAACCATCAACAAAACAACAAGAAAGCCCACTACATGGGAGAACATATTTGCCAACATTATATCTGATAAGGGCCTAATCTCCAACATTTATAGGGAACTCATACAACTTAACAAAAGGAAGATAAACAATCCAATCAAAAAATGGGCAAAGGACCTAAATAGACACCTTTTAAAAGAGGACATTCAGAAAGCCAAGAGACATATGAAAACATGCTCAAAGTCACTAACCATC
>NW_005353538.1:9457360-9467557 GCF_000412655.1 Myotis brandtii | reverse complement strand
TGGGGGGTAGGGGAGGCCAGGGGATTGTCAAGGGCGGGGGGAAAAAAGGAGAAATATGTAATACTCTTTGTAATAATTTAAGCAATAAAAAAAATGGAATTAAAAAATAAATAAATAAATAAATATTATATTAGTCTTTTTCGGTTAGCTGTTCTGCTTACTGTATGGGAAAGGTTTCCCCTGTAGAGTTATGCTTTCTAGGATTTATCCTTATAATTTCAGTGACACAATCTACTCTTTCGTTTTTCAATCAGAAATACTAAAGGTTTCTACTGGATTTTTAGCTGGTCTTCCTAGAACATGCCCTCAGGCTAAAAGCTGTAAAAGGTATAAACTCACTTATTCCTTTTTCCTTTAAATGTCAACTATACTTCAGTTTCTGCCTACATTTACATCCTCTTCTATCACTTTAGATGTGTGTGTGTGTGTGTGTGTGTGTGTGTGTGTGTGGTAATTATCAGATAGTAAGAACAGAGTAAGAACATATGAAGAATTTAATTGGGTAGAATTGAAATGATATACATTTTAAGGATTATGTCTTTTAGTTAGCCCAGGTCATTTCAGAAGTTTTAAGATCTTCTGTGATTATATCATTGCAACATAAATAAGAATTGGATTTACTACTTACTATAGAGTAAATCTATTGATAAAATTATTAGCAAAAACTGGCACTATTAATAAATTGCATTGCTTCTTTTGCCTCTACATGTATGTATACTAGGTTCACTAGAAAATAATAGGCACTGCCAAATTATTATGTGATAAATAAGAACAAAATTATAGTTCTACCACCAGTGACTATTAAAAAATTGAGTCATTTATATTTGAAATGGCCATTTTCCTATTTACACTATCATTAAGGTAAACCATTCTTTAACTTAATATTTATACAAATCCTATGACCTTACTCTTTAAAAAGAAAGCTAGAACATTTCAAGATCTTTTTAAAAGGTAGATATATTTACCCTATCAAGGAATGTCATTGTTATTACTTCCCCAATACAATATTACCATTTAAAAAAAAATGCATTCCCAGATAATACAGAAAACAAAATAAAACAAGTCATCAATAAAAATAAGCTGAACGCAAAACCAAACATTTAAAAATATGCTATGACTTTTTTGTTTGTTTGTTTGTTTTGCCTTTAGGGCTTTATAACAAGTTTGTCCAAAAACTGAGCCAACATCTTTTTTTGCTGATGTTTTCGTTCTTAGGAATGTACTAATTATTTATTTTTGAGTAAAAATATTTCTCATAAAGGAAATAAAGGAAATAAAGTTCCTGAGGTGCTTTATGCCTAAAACTTCACTCAGTCTTGCCCTGGCTAATTTGACTCAGTGGTTGGAGCATTGGCCCACACATGGAGGGGTCTGGGGTTCTATTCCCAGTCAAGGGCACATACCTGGAGTGTAGTTATGATCCCTCCCCGCTCCCCAGAGTGTGAGGAAAACAACTAATCCAAGTGTCTCTCTCACATTGATCTCTCTCTCTCTCTCTCTCTCTCTCTCCCTCCCTCTCTCCTTCCCTCCCTCCCACTCTCACTGAAAGTCAATGAAGTCAATGGGAAAAATTTCCTCAGGTGAAGATTAACAAAAAACAAAACAAAACAAAACAAAAAAACCCCACCATTTCACCCAGCCTAGCTAAATAATGAAATAATAAGACCATCAGCACATGACAAAGTTATATGGACATTTTAGATAATAGTGGAGATGTTTGTTGAACAATATTTCTTTGAACATGGCTTCCTTTGGGACATCTGTAAGGGCTGGCATTATATCCTATTTGTGGTAAGAACAACATTCTTATCCCATTGAATATGCGCTTTTCTTGCTCATGGACAAGAAGCCAAAATGCAGTTAAAACACATTAGGTACGTAAGAGCCCTATGAATTGGTGAGACTGTGGTAAGTCTAGATACAAAAATAGGTGTGATTGTTTTCACGCTATTGATGCATTGCAAGTTTTGTAGTTTATCAGGAAATATTTCCTAGAAAAGGGGAATTATTAGCCAGGTCTTGGGAATTATAAAAATATTTGGATAAAAGGGAAAGAAAACAAAATATGATTCTCTATTTGTTGTTTATGAGAATTAAATAAAGGCACAAAGACAAGAATTATAAAAATTCAAGAGTGGAAGGCAGATTACTAAGTAAATAAGTTAGGAGAAATCTAATGTACAAGTATAGGGGATACGATCAAAAAGAAAATATTAATGTATATGTATAATGCTGAGGTCTATTTCTTATAAGAAAAAAGTAAGTACAATCTTTGGCCTTGAGATTAACTTGTGTATGTTCAGTCTTGGCTCTGTGTCAATCAAGAAATGTTATGTTATAGTAACAAATGACCTCAATATGTCAGTGGCTGACAATGAAGGTTTATTTCTAGCATATTTTACATACTTATATTGAGTGGGCTGCAACTCTGTTCTATATCATGTTACCATTCAGCCCTAACTGTTGGGGTAGGCTTGTTTTGAACCAGTAGACAGGGCAAAACAGTGAACCACACGCTGGCTAAAAGCTCTGCTCAGAAGTGACATACATCACTGCTACTCACATTTCATTGGACAAAGCAAACTTACATGGTTGTGCCTGAGTTTTACAAGTGGAGGAGCACCTCAAAGAGAAACACTGAATATGGTGAACATCATAAAATATACCACTAATATCTATTAGTTGGACTGAGGTATGTAACTTAACATGTTCTTTTCCTGAAACGCAATTTGTAATTTGTGAAAAACAAAACAAAAATAAATAAATTTTTAAAATGCCAACATTGAGGATTGTCCTGAAGATTAAATATGATTATTAATTGCCTGGAATAGAAACCGATGCTCACAAATTTCAGTGATGTTTTATTATTATTCTCTTCCATTTACTGACATTTGACATAACTTTGTTATAATAGCTCACCCAGAGATAACACAACATTTGTCAGTCTGTGTGGCTGGCAGATAGCATCACTGTGCAATCAACAACAGCTCCAATAAAACTGCACATTTTGACCAGTTGTACATTTTTTTTAATTTGCTATTTTTGTCACTCAGAATGAAATCTTTGACTAGGATGTTTGATTGATTCATATTATTTATCAAAAATAGTTTATGCCCTAGCCAGTTTGGCTCAGAGAATAGAGCATCGACCTGTGGACCAAAGGGTCCCGGGCTCAATTCCTGGTCAGGGCACATGCCCGGGTTGTGGGCTCGATCCCCAGTAGTGGGCACATGGGAGGCAGCCAATCAATGATTCTCTCTAATCATTGATGTTTCTATCTCTCTCCCTCTCCCTTTCTCTCTGAAATAAATTTTAAAAATATTTAAAAGAAAAAAGTTTATTCTTTGATAGTAAAATTGTGGGAAAATAAGAAATTTTTGGATGTCAGTTAAGGGAAGTTATTTTGATAATTTCGATGATCGAATTTATCACTCTGGGCTTAAGAAAAAGAGTTCAAACAAAGTCAAAATCAAAGTGAAGTAATCCAGAATAGCCCATATTCCTACGATTCCCACAAAGCTAACTAAGGATCCAGTTATTGCACCTGCCCCAGCAAACATGGCACAGAATATTCAGGAATTCACTCTATGTGGCTTATGTTTGCATTGTTTTCATCACTGAATGGGAAAATTTGCTAGATGCCCTTGTATTAAATAAAATAAGAATGACTGGTTCCTAATGACACAAGATCCTGAAAATAACACTAAACTACTCTCCAAAGTAGAATTTTTCTTACATATTCTAATTGAATAAAAGCATACATTTTACTTTGTTAGGAGAACTAGGGATTGACCACAGCTCTCAATCAATCACATTTTACTTATTCAGAGGAAGACACTCTGTAAAATTTACACTGGAATAGCCACAAATCATTCATAACAGGAGAAAAGTCTCTTGTTACAACTACTTTACAGCTGTGAATTAAGTTGGGAAACAATAATACAGCACAGATTTTAAAGTATGAATGAGTACCAAAATGCTTGATACATTATTTGCTTATACAGTCATAACCTATTTTCATTCATGTATGGATTGCTGAGTGAGAAAGGAATTTTTATGTCCCTTTATGTAACAATATTCACTACCACACTTGACCGGTTGCAGATCATGTTGAAACTTCACATCTTTGAAACTTCTCATCTTAGTTTTACATATATCTATTGAAAAAAATCATAAACAGAAAGATCTTTTACAAACATTATATCTACAAAAGTTGCAATCCCCTTTGGAATTCTGTTACAACCTCCCTATTTGTGTATGTGTATTAATATGTGTGTATTTATATTTATTTACTTTCATTTTTACTACTTGTAAGCTCCTTGAAAATACAACCTGCCTCTGATTTTTAAGGTTACTGAGCTTGGCACTATGCATTTGTAAAACAAGCCTTCCTGAACTACTGCACAAAAGTAGAAAACCTTCAGGTGTGGGGTCTCTCTTTAAAGGGACCTTTGAATATTTCATATGCTTCTCACCACTCCTCACTTCTATCTTCACTCCCCAATCTGTATTTCTTAAGTATTAATTTGATTAATATATATTTCTGAAGTATTAATCTGTATTTATTAAATATGTTATAGAATTTTATAACAATATTCCATAACAAATTTAGAAATCTAAGACAGTTCATAAAATAGTTATATTTATTTAATATCAATTATGAGCTGGTGTTATACATAGTATCTTATTTTATTAATATTAATATTGTAGAACTAAGATATGTGTTCTCTTTTTTACTTAACTAATAATAATGTGAAAGACCTTAGAAAAATCATCTTACTGTTAATGAAAAGTAGCATACATATGTGTATGTAAGCCACCATTCTATTTAGTCCAAGCATATTTATTTATTCAGCTTCATGACAATCATAGTAAGTTCTATTTTATAAAGTTTCATTGTCTCAAAATGGAAACTGAGGCCAACATAAGTTAAGTAACTTGTCCCAGTTCACATAGCCAGTTTATGTCAGAACTCAAAGGGAGGCAGCCAGGCATCAAATCCATGCCTTTAATAACTACACTATGCAACCTCAATAAACAGCATCTTAATTGGTAATGAAGATTCAAAAGGTCTCTTTTAACTCTAGAAAGTACAGTTTTAGAATGCCCATTGCAAGCATGAAGGACAATCTACCTCTTGATTCATTTGCAAAGGAGAGTCAATGACTGGCACAAACCCAGGCTCCAGAATAAGCATAATCTTCAGGATAACTGAAGCCTTAATACAGCAAAATCTGTTTATTGGGAACAATTGCAACCAGGATTACAGGATTACCCTGCTGATCTAAGAACTTGTTGAAGAGAAGATAATTGTGTATATTATATAGGATAATGGGTAACTGTGCTTTTTTAGTTTAAATAAATTGAGTAAGATAAAAAATAAATTTACTAATCATCTAGGTAGAGATATGTGTGGCCTTTTCATAAGGTATATATTATTTGATTAGATATTAACATTGTCTTATATTAATCCCAATTATAATACATATTCTATAGTGCCCACACCTACATAAGGTTAGAGAGTACCAAAATAGTTTTACTTATTTTTAATCAAATTTTAATGGTCACATCCATATAATTTAACAGCAATTATTTTAGCATCTTGTCTTTTTAAAAATACATTTTTTTATTGATTTCAGAGAGGAAGGGAGAGGGAGAGAGAGATAAAAACATCAATGATGAAAGAGAATCATTGATTGGCTGCCTCCTGCACACCTCACACTGGGGATCAAGCCAGCAATGGGCATGTGCCCTGATTGGGAATCGAACGATGAACTCCTGGTTCATAAATCAATGTTCAACTACTGAGCCACACCGGCTGGGCTAGCATCACGTATTTATTGAGCTGTTACAAAGCAGCCTCCTTGGTGTTCACAAAAATAATAATGATCTTCCTTTTTGCCTTAGTGTTTTATTTTTTACTCACAAATACAAAGAAACTAATGGTAGCTGGTTAAAATATAACCAGCTAAATAGTAAAGTGAGCAGAAGCACACCAGGGAGTCAACTAATAGCTCTGAGCTTTTAGTACATTTGGGCTCAGTACATCTGTGTTTGTGTTTTATGTAGAAAATGGAGCACTTTAGGTAATCTAGATGTGAATGATTGGAGGGCAATCAAGGTGTGGCCTGTGAAGGGGTGGGAAGGGCTGCTTAAAGATGCCATGATTCAGCCACACTGATTCAGCCTGCACTGATGGGGATAAGGATGTTGATAGAGGGACAAAGAGCAGGGAAAAGTTGCTCTTTCAAATGTATGTCTGCTACTGAATGTCCAGAAGTTTTATTATATTCAGAAAATTTAACCTCAATCTTTACTAATGTATCCTTTATATTTTATTCCCATGAAAACGAATAAAATCTGTGGGATAGCAACAAATTAATTACTTTCAAAGAGAAACGCTCTGAATTATGAAAGAAAAAATCATCCCATTTTTGTAAAATGCATCCTACATAACAGTCGCCATATGGCCTTTTTGACTGATTTCTGAATGTAAAATAGACATCTTGCTATGTTCTAGGTGACATAGAATTAAATTCCATAGCAACAGAAGAGTTCCATTAACTAATTACCCTCTTGATCTGTTGCCAAAATTACAGCCATATATCTATTGAAGTTAATCAAACACAAATGAAAATAACTCTGAGAAATAGCTAATTATTAATGGTACTCTAGATTAAAAACCTCTTTGCTTTTATTTATTCTATTTAAAAATTGAGAGTTTATATTAAGCTTGATATGTTCAATCTGAAATATTTTCCTATACTTAAGATAGCTATTCACAAAAGTGAAGACAAACATTGAATGCACTATAAGATCAATACCCCTTATTGCCCAGTCTTCTCTTCATTTTCTGAAATACCAGAGGACATAACTGTGTGCAGCTAAATGTGATTACTGCAGCCTCCAGGTTTCATTAAACATTCTTCTTTTTCAATCTTGAAGTTAAGGAAGAGGGAAACACAGGGGGAGGTAACTGGGGGCAGCCAACTTTATCTTACAATCATGTTGTACACTCATCTGGTCTCTAATTGCTTCTAAACTCTATCTTCAGTAATTATTAAACACTAGAGGCTCGATGCGCGAAATTTGTGCAAGGGGGCTCAGCCCTCGCAGCCCCCACTGCCTCAGCCTTGCAGCCACGGCTGCCTGGCAGCCCCAGCTGTCTGTCGGCCCCGTCCCCAGCCCACTGATCATTCTGAAAGGTCATTTCAGAAGATTGTTCCACCATCCAGTCTAATTACCATATTAGCTCTTTACTATATAGGATAAGTTATAAAACAAGAAATGAACATATGCTATAACATCCCTCGCAGCCCCCACTGCCTCAGCCTTGCAGCCACGGCTGCCTGGCAGCCCCAGCTGTCTGTCGGCCCCGTCCCCAGCCCACTGATCATTCTGAAAGGTCATTTCAGAAGATTGTTCCACCATCCAGTCTAATTACCATATTAGCTCTTTATTATATAGGATAAGTTATAAAACAAGAAATGAACATAAGCTATAACATAAAGAAGAATCAGCGAGCACAGCCATTCACATTAGGGTATGCTAGTGGTAAATAAAGAAATTTCCCTTTAATAAATCAGACACTGATTGAAAATTGTGGGGAGGAAAAAAAATTGCTTGGCATAGAACCTGGGTTGCATTTTACACTAACCTAATTCACACAATCTTTTCCTAGTGTTCCAGCAGTGATTGAAGTAGGTTTATTAGTGGTCCCCCAAAGGTGTTCATGTGCTTATTCCCAGAACTTGTGAATAAGTTACATTGCCTGGCAAAGGGAATTAAGAATGCAGTTGGATTAGGGCTGCTAACCAGTAATTTAAAATAGGAGGTCACCCTCAATTATCCAAGTGGACCCAATATATTCACAACAGACTTATATTAACCATAGATTCTTTTCCACTCAAGGAAACATCTTCCCCTTTTATCTTTGTTATTTTTCTCACCTACCTCATATAATTGTATTTATTTATTTAAGTTAGTTAACAGCTATTCATTGGATTTCTACTATGATATTTGGAGAGAGAAACTGTAAATTTATTTCTTTGTTAAGTACTAAATTAGCAACAAGCACCAGGCATCTATCTAGTGTAGACTTGTGGATAGTGATGTGTGGGATGTGTCTATATACTTGGGGTGTAAATCTGTGAGCCCAAAATGTGATCCTGAATGAGTCATTGAAGAATGAGATATGAGTCCTGAAAGGACAAAGGAGTGTATAAAGTAAAACACAGTGATAAATGGGAAAGATTATTCTAGTGGATATAATATATATGAATGAAGTGGGAAAAATGCCATGTGCAAAGGATCCAGAAAAGGCAATGTGTGAATTGCAAGTAGTTCAGTTTGACAGGAATGACATGGGTCATGGGAGGAAACAGCAGAAGTTGAGTTGAGAGAGCCAGGATGCAAAGAGCCTTATAGGCCAAGTGAGAGACTTCTGGACTTTACCCTCAGGGAAATAAGGAATTAGTGTAGCTTTAAATCTGGACACTGCATTGGGCAGGGTTCAGTAGAAAGACATGAGCTACACTAGGCATTTCAACACAGAGAATTTAGGAAACTGGTTTCATAGGAGAGTTGAATGAGTAAGTGGGAACACTAAAGTAATCCTGTAGAATAAAAGCCTAATATGCAAATTGTTCCCTTGGGTGATTGTTCATCTGGGAGTTTAACGGTGAGACCAGGAGTTCAACCGCTTGCTATGACATGCGCTGATCACCAGGGGCAGCACGGAACATGGCGTGCATCAGCGATGTAGCGCTGGCAGCAGGTGGCAGTGAAGGTGCTGTCAGCTCCGATGGTCCCTGATGAGAGCAGGACCTCGGCGAGATGATGGAGCAGGTGAACGGGCGGCACCAGGCCAAGGCGGGTATGAGCAGGGGTCTGATCATCCCAGCCAATTACTCCGCCTTCGGTGACCAGTGGCGGAGGAGGGAGATGGGGCTGCTGCCCGACTCCCATGAGCTGAGGGAGCTGGGCAGGGGGGCCCTGCCCCTATGGATCGCCCTGCCAATGGCGACCAGTGGTGGCGGCAGGGTCGGGGCCACCACCGGGCTCCCAGGCGCTGAGGGAGCCGAGTGGGGGGGATCCAGCCCTGATTGATTGTCCCACAGGCAGATGATGGAGCAGGTGAGGGGGCAGCCAGGCCACGGCAGGGTGCCAGGCAGGGTTGTGGAGCTGCGAGGCTTGGGTGCGAGCTGGGGCCCAATTTCTGCAGGCCACCCAGAGGGACCCCACCCATGCATCAATTCATGCACCAAGCCTCTAGTTCAGCAGTGGGCAAACTACGGCCCACGGGCCGGATCCAGCCAGTTTGAAATAAATAAAACTAAAAAAAAAAAAGACCGTACCCTTTTATGTAATGATGTTTACTTTGAATTTATATTAGTTCACACAAACACTCCATCCATGCTTTTGTTCTGGCCCTCCGGTCCAGTTTAAGAACCCATTGTGGCCCTTGAGTCAAAAAGTTTGCCCACCCCTGCTCTAGTTCAAAGATAAAAACAAATGCATTCCAGGGATAATAACTATGAAAAGCAGCTACTATCTCTATGGCTTTCAGAATAAATAGAAGTTAAATGGCAGAAATTCAAAGTGGGGTGGGGCATTTGACCTTGGGTCCCAGAACTCTGGGAGGGGGAAGGCTCTAGCTGCTGCTGTTTCTTTATGTGGGTATTAGAAGCCAGATACTACAACGTGGATAGAAGCTGGAGGCTGGAAGAAGCAGACATGCTACTAATAGGGTAAAGTACTATTGCTGGGGCAATCCTGTCAAGACCTGCAGCAAATGTTTATATTCCCATCTTCCTCTACTACCCCCTATTGGCAGAACTTAATAACAGGGAGTTAGTAGCTAGCAAAGGAGATACAGTTTGCAGAATCCAAGCCCCTCTATCATAAAGTTGAGTATAGAAGGGTGAACTTGGTACTGAAAGACAATAATAATTGGCACAGTTCAGTCTCCTAATATTATGCTATTTGGGATGATCCCAAATCCCAAGAGTTGTGGTATCCATATCTGGGTGATGTTAATTTCTCCATTAGTATCACAAGGTTAATTTAACCTAAATGTTAATTTTCATTAAATCAAGGGTTCTCAACCTGTGGGTCGCGACCCTTTGGCGGTCGAACGACCCTTTCACAGGGGTCGCCTAAGACCATCCTGCATATCAGATATTGACATTACAATTC
>NW_005353538.1:9434023-9457306 GCF_000412655.1 Myotis brandtii | reverse complement strand
AACGACCCTTTCACAGGGGTCGCCTAAGACCATCCTGCATATCAGATATTTACATTACCATTCATAACAGTAGCAACATTACAGTTATGAAGTAGCAACGAAAATAATTTTATGGTTGGGTCACAACATGAGGAACTAACTGTATTTAAAGGGCCAGAAGGTTGAGAACCACTGCGTTAAATAGTTACTACCAGCAATATTTATAGGAATAATGAGAATAAATATACATAGTTTCCTAACAAGCAGTAAAACTCTACTCAACTGTTATAGTCCTGGTTTCTGTGGAATACTCACAGACCACAACATAACAGTATATAAACTCCTTCCTTTACCATCTCATGCACTATTTGGCCTCGACCAGCTTCTCAGCTTGTCAGTGTTCTTTCCCGAGTTTGGTGACTCAGATGTATATTTCTGAGAAGTTTAAGTCCTCTGTGGCCCTTTGTTTTGATTGTTGTGGTTTTTCCATTTATTTCTACTATTGAACATGTGTTCCTTAGCCAGAAGCTATAATCAGGGCTAGCATGACAACAGACAAGGCATTGTGGAAGTGCACATATGTCAGGGCTGGCAGAAGCACTTCAGGCAGGAAGAATAAACCAAGTGCAGAATACGGATTTGTTCCCATGAGGGTAAATGGCTACCTCCCCCACAAAGGAACAGGTCTGATAGACTCCACCTGTTACTAGATGTTTGCCTGATGAGGGACCAGTACCATCCAGGGGCTCATCTCTCTGGTTTTGATCCAGCATTAGGCAGTAGCACTCGCCTAATCAGCCTTAGTGAGGAAAATTCCATGTTATTGAAACATGTGCAATTCTCATATTCTGTTACCAGGATGCCTGTAAAAGAGACTGATATCTGCATACCCATTATCTTGTCCACCTAATTGTTGAGAATCTCCAATGCCTACAGCTATTTCAATTTGAAGAGGCTTCACATGAGTCAAAAACACTTTCATGCTTTGTGTGCATTCCAAGAGGTTATGTGCATACCTCTTTCCTAGGCCACTTTAGTTATCAATCATCTAATTTTGTGCTTAACAAGTTGCTGACCATCTGACCACCTCTTAGTCCCTGCACATCTCTCAGTCCAGACAGAGACGACCACATACAATGTCAGACATTCTTCCCCTGGGAGGGTTTCACTTCGTGGCCATTATGTAGGAATACTCTTGATTGGGGCTGCAGTGCCGCAGCTGTCCACTCGCAGTTAGTGCCCAGGACCTGCCTAGTCAGATTTATGGTTTACAAAGATCACTCGGTCATGGTGAAAAATGGATTGGAGGACACATTCGCATTTTCAACATATGAGGTAATGGTGTCTTGAACCAAGGTAGTGGCAGTGAGAGTTAAAGAAGCATACAGCTCTTGAGAATGAAGAATTCTGTGTACATTTGATACCACCTATCTGATTATTAGTTCTTAGAGGGTGAGGGCTGACTCTAGTTTACCTTACAGCCTTATTCCACCTATAATACCAGGTGCTAGTGCATAACAACAACTACAAAACTTCCTACTTTAGGTGGAATCTCATTTTAGTTTCTCCAAATTCTTGGAGCAAAATCAGCCATTAAAATGTTAGCTTCTGTACAAAGCAGTTTTTACTTTGTTTCCCATATTTTCCAGATATAAGATATTCAGATGACCAACAGATCTATGAAAAGATGCTGAACATCAGTAAGCATTAGAAAAATGTGATTCAAAACCACAATGAGCCGTCACCTCACACCTGCCAGAATGACTACCATTAAAAAAAGTCAACAAATAACAAGTACTGGTGAGGATGTGGAGAAAAGGGAACCCTCATACACTGTTAGCGTATTGTAAGTTGGTGCAGCCACTATGGAAAGAGTATGGAGATTTCCTTTCAAAATTAAAAATAGAGCTGTCATACCACCCAGCAATTCAATTTCTGGGTAATTTATATGAATGAAAAAAGAAATTAATTTAAAAAGATGTATGTACTCTATGTTCATTGCAGCATTTATATATATAATCTATATATATAAAAGAGTAATATGCAAATTGACCAAACAGTGGAACAACCAGAACAACCACTCAACCAGTTGCTATGAGGCACACTGACCACCTCCTGGTCCCTCCCCGCGGCTGACAGGCTCTGATCCCTTGATGGCAAATGGGGAACTGGGGGTGGGTGGTGGTGGGGGTTGGGGCTGGCTGCCAGCAGCCGGGGAAGATGGCCCTGATCACAGGCCAGGCCTAGGGACCGTACCCATGCATGAATTTCGTGCACTGGGCCTCTATTCCAATATAATAAAAGCCTAATATGCTAAGTGTCCTATCATTCATTCAACCATTTAACCAGTTGCTATGATGCTCCAACCAGTAGGTTAGCTTGCTGCTGGGGTCCAGCCAATTGGGACTGGGAGAGATGGGCCAGACATGCCCTGGAGCTCTCCCGTGGTCCTTTCCCAGCCACAATTGTGCCCTGATGGGGGTCCCTCATCCTGGCCTACACCCTCTCACAATCCGGGACTCCTCAGGGGATGTTGAAGAGCTGGTTTCGGCCCAATCCCCACAGGCCAGGCCTAGGGACACCCCCAGGTGCACAAATCTGTGCACCAGGCCTCTAGTTATTTATAATAGCCAAGATATGAAAACAATCTAGGTAGTCAAGAGATGAATGAGACACAGAACCACCAGAACTTCTCTGGAGATCCCAGCCAGAACTTTGCTGGAGATCCAGACCAGAACTTCGCTGGATCCACCAGAACTTCGCTGGATCCACCAGAACTTCGCTGGATCCACCAGAACTTCGCTGGATCCACCAGAACTTCGCTGGATCCACCAGAACTTCGCTGGATCCACCAGAACTTCGCTGGATCCACCAGAACTTCGCTGGATCCACCAGAACTTCGCTGGATCCACCAGAACTTCGCTGGATCCACCAGAACTTCGCTGGAGATTCTGACCAGAACTTGGCTGGAGATCCTAACCAGAACTTGGCTAGAGATCCTGGCTAGGCTGCTCATCAACTGAAGGCTGTCTCCGTGTCATTCCTTCTTCGCCGACTCTGTCCACACCTTTTGGGACCCCTGGACCTGCTGGGGTTGGACCCCAGCAAAAAGCCAGCAGTCCTGGATTGTGAGAGGGATGTCCAACTGCCGATTATCCCCAGAGGGGTCCCAGATTGGAGAGGGTGCAGGCTGGGCTGAGGGACACTCCTCCCCCCCCACCCCCGTGCACAAATTTCATGCACCAGGCCTCTAGTTATTACAATATTATTGGCTATATTCCCTATACTGTACTTTGCATCCCTCTGACTATTCTGTAACTACCAATTTGTACTTCTTAAACTTTTTTTTGTTTGTTAATCCTTACCCAAGGATATTTTTTCCATTGATTTCCAGAGAGGGAGGAAGGGAAGGGGGAGAGACAGATAACAGAAACATCAAGTCAGAGAGACACATCAATTAGTTGCCTCCTGCACATGCCCTGACTGGGCCCAGGAATTGAGCCTGCAACCAAGATTCATGCCCTTGATCAGAATTGAACGTGAGACCCTTAAGTCTGCGGGCGGACACTCTAACCATTAAGCAAACTGGCTAGGGCAATCCCTTCATTTCCCCACCCCCTCCCATCTGACAACCATTAAAATGTTCTCTGTATTTATGATCTATTTCAGGTCAGCTTGTTTGTTTATTTTGTTTTTTTAGATTCTACAAATAAGTGAAATTATCTGGCAAAAAAAAAAAGAGATGAATGAATAAAGAAGATGTGTATGCCATTTGCAACAACATGGTTGGAGCTATATAGTATCTGGCTTATTTGAAACTTAGAGAAATTTTAGTGGAACCATATGAACAAATCTCTTGCCACAGTAACACTCCATAATGATCACAAAACTTTAGTATCATGCAACATTAGCATGCATACCATATGTCTAGGCTGGTCATAGAGGCAGCTCTATTCATGTTGAATGAGCTCATCCAGATATCTGAGGGTCGGCCAGGACAAATGGAATAACAAATGGACCTGCTCCATGTGCCTCTTGTCCTTTAGTAGGATAGCCCAGTCAGGTTGCCATGGAGCTGAAAGTGGAACATAGGGACCTCACACAGAGTGACAGCCTATAGCAGCCTCATATTATTTGAGGTCCTGGTTCTAGAATTCAAAACAGATGAGATATTATTAACCAAAAGAGTCTTTGAGCCTAGAAAGCCCCTTCCTTAATTTTAATTTTGATAGTCTCATTCCCATATGTAATTTATGGTTTAAAAAATTGCGGAAGTGGGTGTGTGTTTTTTTTAAATCTCTGATTAATCTCAGGAGAACATATTTGTTCACATGTAATGTACATGGTGTGATTAAGTGTGAGGGTGGCAGCATATACTCAACTAGCAATCTGGGGAAACCTAGTAGAATTGCGTAGTTAGGAGTAACTTGAGGGAGGGTTTGAATGCAATTTGTTTGCCTGTAGGAGTGCTTTTCCTCTCAATTACCATCAAGTTATATTAAAGATAATTAAACATTTTCATAATTTGTAGCCATAAAAAGCATTTATGAGAGTATTTTTTCATGAAAAAGATTAGTGAGTAGACTGTGATGAAGATACGTTTCCATTTGCAATGCAGTTTAGTTGTTACATTTTCACCACTGGGGAGTGTTCTTATGTTTTGATGGTAATATTTTTGTAAAATCAATCTGGTAACTTCAGGAATGACCTATCACTTAAATAGAACAGAACCAGGATGATGAAGTTTTGGTATCAGTGCGAGAAGAAGACAAATATCTCAACCAACGTGGTTGTATTTAAACAGGAAAGAAAAACAGGTGTGGAAGTCACTGCTAAAGCAGAATTAACTATAGTCATGGTGCTAATTGCACACTCCAAGCTTAATCTGCAAACTGCAATGCACAATTATTGGAAGAGTTCAAGGACTTTCAACAGTATTTATTTCTCTTGAAGTGGAAGAGGTTTTTATAAACAGGAACAGAAACGTTTCTTGACTGTGGCTTATGAGTTCATTTTTATATTCTGCCAAAATCTGCATTGAGTGCATTAAGTAAAACTTAATCTCTTTAGATTCGATTCTTTCTATTAAGAAAAATGGAAATAATTAGGAATGTAATCAACATAATAAGTATAATACATTAAAATTACGTAGATCCCTAGCACTCCAGATGACTTTATCCACTCCTAATAATCCTAGCTTGTGCTAGACAATGTCGAACAGGACCACTCTTTTTTAATATGAGAGAAAATGATAAATGTGTGCATTTTATGACTATGCTATATGTACTGCCTTCCTTTTTATCTAAACTTGAGCTTTGTCTTCACTGAATATAAAATGGAGTAGTCCTTTTTCTTTTTATCTAGGGGGCACATTGCTGGAAGAATTTAAGGTTTTAATGAACATTTATAGCCAAATTTGTAAAAATAAAAGAGTGCAATGGCTTGTTCATGCCTTGCCTTTTTGTTCTTTCTCTTACAATTGCCAGAAATAGTCATACTCATAATAAAATATAATTGGATAATTATGTTTTGCAGATTTATAGAAACTCTCACTAGTGTGTCTTAAAAATCAATATGGCCTGCATAATATAGATTTCAAGGCAGTTTTAAAAATATCAATCTGTTCATTTTTTCCAGTGAATTGAATGGTGAGTTATACTAGAGAAAAGCGTTTATTCTCCAGAAACCGCTGTAAGAGCTTACTTTGTAGGACGCAAGGATACTCTCTCCTGGGAGCACATCACAAAGCCTAACAGTGAAGGCTGACGCTATTTTTCCTGAGGGACGTGTTTGAGAGCCAAAGCTCTTTTTTCCCCCAAGTCCTTTCCAACTTCTGAGACTCAAAAGAGAAAAACAAAACCACAGGAAAAAGAAATTATTATGTTCATGTTTCCATTGGTCTGTACAATCTCTGTGTATTTCTGGAGTGGACATCACACCCCCCAAAAAAAACTTCAAGAGGGAAATAATGTCTAAAATGGGACTTTTCCCATTTTAGTATGTGTGAGTCCCTTATTCTGAGGTGGGTCTCTTTTAGAGAGCATATATATGGGTCATGTTTTTTTATCCATTCAGCCACTCGATGTCTTTTGATTGGAGCATTTAGTCCATTTAAGTTTAAAGTTATTATTGAATGTTCTTTTCATCTATAAAGCTGGGGTGGATGAACTAGATCAGTGGTTCTCAACCTTGGCTGCACATTAGAATCACCTGGGAATCTTTTTAAAATCCTGATTTCTGTGCCTCATCCTCCAGAAATTCTGTTTCTTTGTTATGGGGTGAGAACCACTGTCTTAGACCCACAATTTTAGTTAGTTGTGTATGGGTTTTTTGAATATAGTCAATATACATTTCAAAAAAACAAAATTGCTTTTTCTCACTAAAGAAGATTAAGCAAAGGGGATCTGTGATGTGGTAGACACCTATATTTTGTTGCAGAAAATGTATCTCTTTGCTACAGCATGGATGGGACTGGAGAACATTATGCTAAGTGAAATAAGCCAGTAGGAGAAAGATAAATATATGATCTCACTCATTTGTGGAATATAATGAACAACATAAACTGATGAACAAAAACAGATCCAGAGACAGAGAAGCATCAATCAGACCAACAAACCTCAGAGGGAAGGTAGGGGAGGGTGGGGGGAAGGGGGAGAGATCAACCAAAGGATTTATATGCTAGCATATAGGCCTAACCAATGGACACAGACAACAGGGGGGTGAGGGCATGAGTGGGGGGGATGGTGGTTGTGTGGGGATAAGGACATATATGTAATAACTTAATCAATAAAAAATTTTTAAAAAATAAAATAAATAAAATGGGACTTTTCTGAGAATTCTTTCATGTAAAGGGCAAGTAACTGTATAAGAATTGTGCATGTTCATACCAGTCTCCAGGGCTCTATCTCTTACTCCCAACTACTCCTCAAACTCAATCATGATGTTCTGGGGCAAGAGAGAGAGAGGGAGGCTATCTGGATTGGGTGAAGAGGAGGCAATTTCCTCCAAAAACAACCCTTTATTCTTTAAGCCATGGAAAATGAGCCATGTGCCAGGTCCTCTGCTGGGTGCTCAAGAATTGTATGAATATATTAGGGCTTCCACAATAAAGGCCCACAACTCGGTGGCATGAGCAACAGAAATTAATTTGCTCACAGTTCTGGAGGCCAGAACCTCCCGATGCAGATGCTGACAAGGTTTGTTTGCTCTGGGAGCCCTAATGGAAGGACCTATTTCTGGTCTCTCCCCTTGACTTACTGCTTGCTTGCTACCTCTTTCTGTGGTATCCCTCTGTGTATTCATACCCCAAGTGTGTCTTTGTGTGACCAAACTTCCTCTTCTCATAAAGATACCAGTCAGAATGGATTAGTGTTGAATCTAATAGCCTGATTTTAACTTAATCACCTCTTCAAAGTCCCTCCCCCCTCCCCCCCCCAATACAGTCACCTTCTGAGGTACTGGGGCCAAAGAAGGAAAAGACATTTTTTATTGTGGAGTAATATCTGTACACACACTCACACAAGAACACATTCCCCTCTGATTCAAGGATCTTAAACTCTATGGTCATATTTTTCGTGGTACACGCTGAGCTGTAGGAACAAAGTGGCATCCGTTCCATCTCCATGCACACATGACTTTGAAGTAGACATCCACAATGTTTCAAGGTGCTATTAAAAAAACCCGCTCATGCCTTTTGTTTACTTCCTGTTTCTTTTCTATGATGCATTAAACAGAAAAGCCAAATGCCAAAGCCACTGGCAAGTTGTGTCTGACTGTGCAAGGTCTCCCTGATGCCAGCTGGTACCCAACCTGGCTCTATGCCAAATGTGCCCTCTTATATATATGCATGAGGATCAAGGTCAGCAGCATACAAGAGATGGCCTCTTAAATGTGCTAATGTTTATTGATTGATTTTGGAAAGCAGAGCCAAGCTACCCTTCATTAAGTGCTCTGTCCATAAGCAGGGTGGCATCACATAGGCTGAACAGAACAAGATTTCTTATATAACCTGCCTCATGACATAGAGCCTGGCAACAGGTCAGGCAGGGCACCTGGCAAGTTCCCAAGCAGTTCAACTTGTGAAAGCCAATTTGGCTTATAAAAGCATTCCTGTAATCACTTAGTAATTTTCCATGTTACTTGATGTAGTTACTGATTTGGGGCTATCAAAGCTAAGGCCATATGTAAAGTGGCATGCCCACCCTATGGGGAGACAATGACTACCATGTGAAGATACATTCTTAATACCTTCCCACAAAATTTGCATGACACCGAGCGCACTGGGAAAAGCCGAACAGTCACCTCACAGGTGCAGCTGTGTGTCTGGCTGGTGAGAAACACAAGCAGCTGCGTGTCCAGCTGGTGAGAAACACAGGCAGCTGCCTGGTCAGCTACCCTTCACGGCCACGGCTGAGCAGAATATTCCAGGCCTCATTCCCAATCATATTATCATCAGTTATTTCAGAAGAACCTCTTAGGTGATGTCCACCTCCTCATAAGCCCTCATTCTCCTGGGAACCGCATTCGGATACTTATCTGCTGTAGGACACGAAAGAAGGCATTGTTTTTGAGCATGAGGGAGACATTGAGAACTTTCTATCCTAAGTAAAACAGAAGGTATGCAAAGACGCATTAATCCCAAGCCTCCATCAGAATATGACTACTCAGGAATACTCTAAGAATAATGGTGATAGTATTTCTTGATAGTTACTAAACTTTATATCAGATAATACACTCATATTCTTTATTCTAAGCAATGGCCAGCTTAGAAAGTATACTTATTTTCCTAAATCGGAGTTTTTGAAAGTTTCCATTTTTATCACTACTCAAAGACTGCTCTTGGAGATACAGAATTCTATAGAAATAGTTGTATGGGTATTTGGTCATTAAGGGATTTTGCCCCACATTTACCCACATATCTTTGTGTATAAGGAAATATGAATGGTAATGCTAGCCCATATGTTTTGAACAATCCTTTTGTGCTATGCACTATTCTATTGGTTCTTTTTATTGTATTAATCCATTTAAATATATTTGATTTAAAATGTCTATGCGTTTGTTAAATTATTTGCAAAATAAGCATCCTGCTTAGATAACCTCTTTGCCTTCTAGATCTAATATTCTGTTGTTTCAAAAATATTTCTATTTATCTGTCTACTTATATGCTTATATGTATGCATGCATTCATGCTTGCATATCAGGTTAAATTAATTATTGGTTTAGTTACAGTTTTCAAATATTTAAAATTTAAGAAAATTTATACTTAGAAATATGATGCGTAAAAAATTGTACTACTCTCTATAAAGACATATAATGAGGGGCTTTCTCAAAGGATCACTATCTAGATAGAAGACAAAACACATATGTACTTCTATGGTTAACATTTAAAAATGTAAAGATGTTGTCATAATATCACTAGAATCACGACTCTTAGAGTCATGTTGATATAAGAGCACAAGTGGCCATCGATTCATGACACATTTGTATCTGTTCAGTAGAAATCTATACTAATTAAAATTTCATTTTTCTTTTCTTTTTCTTTTTTTTTTAAAATATATTTTATTGATTTTTTTACAGAGAGGAAGGGAGAGAGATAGAGAGTTAGAAACATCGATCAGCTGCCTCCTGCACATCTCCCACTGGGGATGTGCCCACAACCCAGGTACATGCCCTTGACCGGAATCGAACCCGGGACCCTTCAGTCCGCAGGCCAACGCTCTATCCACTGAGCCAAACCGGTTTCAGCTAAAATTTCATTTTTCAAAGATTGTTGGTATCACCTCACTTGTTATCAGGACTCACCTCCATTTTCTAAATTAAATTTAGTGTTTGGCTCTAATCCTTACTTTCAACCATTGTTTTGATAACTAATATTTTGTCAATGATCCTTTGCAATTGTTGACTTCCATGATCCCCCTGACCATCCATATCTCTCAATCCCTATATCAATAATATTACACACGGGACCTTCTCATCCAATTATATTATGCTACTTCTGGGTCTTAAATTTGTTGTCAATGTCTCATACCACATTCCCTCAGTATCCACCTCTTCCACAACCTCTTATTCACTTAACCCTTAAAATATGCACTACTTCACTTATACATGTATATCTCCATTGTACAGTCCCTCCTATGATTCATTTCTATTGTCTAACCACATATTGAATATTTTCACTTAGGTAACCTGTAGTCCTTTCATATAGCTAAAGTTGAACTCAACTCCCTCAAAAATTAGAAGCTTTATTTTAAAATTCTCTATTCAAGTGTTTTACCTCTGTACTAGACATCTTAGTTTTCTTGCACAGTTTTCATATTCACAAACAATCACTGGTTCACTACTTCATTCATCATAACTATTGCATCTATCTTTACTATTGCTAAGTTATAATGCCGTCATCTGAGTTCAACACCACTTTGTCTGACTTATTTCATTAACATTCTTATTGGTCTCTGTTCTCTTCCTCTGCAATGTATTTGGCATTCTGCTGTGAGTTTAATCTTCTTAATAAAGTTTTCCACTGCAGAAATCTTCAGTGACCTTCTCCTCTAACCAGACTGTATCTTCATCATACCATGTACTTTGTCCGTATGTATATTAGGGTTTACATCATCCCACTCTCCTGAAATGCCCTTTCCTTTTTGCTTAATCTATTTGCACTTTACTTATCTTTTGTTCCTTAGCTGAGGTCCATTTCTTCCAGAAAGCTTTCCTGTCAGATTTCACTAAAGGTTCTCTTCTTTAAGTACTGTATTCAGGCTGTAACCCTGTAAATGTTACCTGTGCTTTATATGCATTGGAGCAGACAGGTTGAGGGGCTCTCACTTCTGTTGAGCATCTATTACTAAATGTCAGAGCTGTGATTCAAACCAAGGACATTTTCTTTTCCTTTTCCCACAGACCAGTGGTTCTCAACCTTCTGGCCCTTTAAATACAGTTCCTCATGTTGTGACCCAACCATAAAATTATTTTCGTTTCTACTTCATAACTGTAATGTTGCTACTGTTATGAATCATAATGTAAATATCTGATATGCAGGATGGTCTTAGGTGACCCCTGTGAAAGGGTCGTTCGACCGCCAAAGGGGTCACGACCCACAGGTTGAGAACCGCTGCCATAGACCAATTTATTTAATATAGCCAATGAATTACTTTGGTACTCAAGTATGTCTTACCTTGTAAACTGTGTCTCCCCAAAGTTCATATGATAAAATGTTAACTCCCAGGACCTCAGAATGTGACTGTGTTTGGAGATAGGGCTTTTGAAAAAGTAATTAAGGTTATTAAAAAAAAGTCAGATAATTGGGCCCAAATCAAATCTGACTGGCATCTTTATAAGAGAGACTAGGACACAGACAACACACAGACTGAGAGGCGACCATATGAGAACATGAGAACACAATGGGAAGGTGACCATCTGCAAGGGGCCTGAGAACAAAACCAACACCGTCTACACCTTAACCTTATACTTCCAGCTTCCAGAACTCTGAAGATATAAATTCCTGCTCTTAAGGCAACCTGGGCTGTTATTTGTTGTGGCAGCCCTATAACACTAGTATATTTTTTATAAGTATTTGTATACAATATTTAATTATGAGGTTCTATGAAACCCAAGTGTTAACATAAATAATGTAAGTAACAACATGACAACATACCCTTGTCAATCATACCTTGACATCTGCTTGGTGGGCAAACATTACACTTTTTAAAAGATATCTACATTATCCTAAACTGCTAAACCTTGCATCCAAAGGTGACTGAACATTCAGCATCTAAAGTGAAATAAGCCCTAGCTGGTTTGGCTCAGTGGATAGAGCATTGGCCTGAGGACTGAAGAGTCCTGAGTGTGATTCCACTCAAGGGCATATGCCTGAGATGTGGGCCCGATCCCCAGGAGGGGGTGTGCAAGAGGCAGCCGATGATTCTATCTCATCATTGATGTTTCTATCTCTCCCTCCCTCTCTCTTCCTCTCTGAAATCAATAAAAATATATCTTTAAAAAAAAGTGAAATAAAAATATAGTCAGTACTTTAAATCCCCATCATTAAATGTTGCTTTAGCTTTATATTTAATTTCTTTTCCTTTAGAAGCAACAATTAAGTTACGTTAGTCTATTGTATTCCTTTGAATTTAAATGCCCCTGAACTGCCACAAATACTTAGAAAAAACTCAATGCTCCTTTCCTGGGCTTATTCAAAATCTAGACTAGACAGTGTAGAAACTGTTTGACTGATGGTCCAATTTCTTCCTGAAATAAAGAGCCACTGAGTAGATTAGAAATGTGCAGAGATGTTTTTTTCTTCCCAAGGCTACAACTACTGCTCTGAGGATTTGTATAAACGTTCAAAATGTCAAGACTAATTTAAACAGAAGCAAATATCCCTGCTATTGGTGTTGACATCTCTGTTGACCATTTCTTACTATAAGCAACACCTGGAATAATCATTTTATATCTAAAGTCTTAAAACCCAGGAATCCAGTTCATCCTATTTTTTTATAAAAGTTAGTTTTTAATTTTTAAAATTTTAAAGTTTACTTATTTTTATGTTTATAAGTACAGGTTTAAAAGTATAGTCCTAAAATGGGACTTAGCTTTGATGAGAATATAAAAATATTCAATGTAAGCTTATCTCTGCTTTGCTCTGTTTATGTATCTGCCTTTTCCTTTTTATTCTTCAAATAGAAGGATCACAAAGTGTTATAGGATGGATTCCCTGAGAAAAAATTTCCAATATGGACATTTGTATGCTGGAAGCTTATTAGAATACCACTCGTGGGGCAGTAAAGAAAGGTGTGTGAAGCAGAGGCAGGATCTGAGCTGAGACACGGTCACAGTAGCCTTAGTTGAGTCCGTGGAGAGCTCTGGGGCCAGGAAGGCCTGCAGAGTCATTGCAAACTCTGGAAAAGGGCTGGGCTCCTACCTCTACCTTGTCAGGTATTGGGTAGGTGCTTCTGGGGAAGAGGGCAGACTTTGGGGTGAAATGACTCTCTTTCACTGATGGCAGTTCTGGAGAAGGGCTCAGTTCTGGAGACTGGTCATCTGCCAACATTTCCAGAAACTAGAGGAATGAATGCCTCAGTCTTAAAGGCGAGACATCATGCTTAAAAACCACAGCATCCTCTAGAGTACTATACGCATTCAATTTCATACATATTGGCCACATTTTTTCAGGTAAATAATTTTAACTGTTATGAGATTCAAGTCCCTTCTTTGAAACTGAGACTATTAATACCCTTCAGGCTTTCTTATAGTAATTCTGTTAGGAGAAAATATGAGTGAAAATTATTTGGGGCATGAAGGGTCAGTGCTAAAATATATGTTAGCAATGATCTTGGTTCATTTTTTTTATTGTACAACTAAAGAATTGAAGCCTGATATGGGCTTCTGTATATATTACTGTATATCAGACACAGTTCTAGCAATTTATGTTTATTGCTTCATGTAATTCTTATTGTGACCCTTTAAGAAAATAAACTCAAAAGGGTCATGTGACTTGATCAGAGTCACACAGGGGGGAGCAGGAGACAGTACTGATAGCCCACTCAGTGGTAATGCATACTTTCAACCACTATGAGGCATTGGTTCTGGTGAGAAAGCAGTCAATAGAGGATTAGTAGTCATGTCTCAACTTTCTGAAATGTAGTTTATTTAACCTATACCTGGAGCCCATGGTAGACTGTAAAGCAGAAAAAGCAAACTGGAAACCAGAGGCAGGACACACCTTGACGTGTGTGATTGCTAGTTTTTGTCATTTTTAAAAAATTGAGTTATAATACAATGTGACTCCATAGCCATTATGTTTAGTATCTTACCAAGAAATTTAGCACCTATAACTTTATACCACATATAAATTGACTTTATGCAATTACATCCCCAGCCTGTCCTGCTTAGGCACTCAAGTTTGAAACCCAAGGTTATCCATATGTAGATGATGATGATGATGATGATGATGGAGGAGAAATAAATAGAAGAAGGAAGTGAAGGAGGTAGAGAAGGAAAATATATAAAAGGGGGAAATGGGAGACATTTATTATACCATCAACATTAAGTAAATAAATAAAATAAAACCAATGCCAACTTAATCTCAAATGCCACACACTTAAACACACACATGCTTACACACACCCACATGTGTGTGCATACACACTCATGCATGCACACACACACACACACACACCTCCATATATGTTTACACTCATATGCACACATACCCTCACACTCTCATACATGTTCCCTTACTTCTGATTACTACTGTCTCAACTTGGTTACCAAATAGATTCAGACATGGAGACAAGCTTGTAAGTAGTATTTGAAGAGTTTTATTTACTAGTACATTGTATTGTATTATGTTTTCATTCCTTATCATTCTTTGCAAACGAAACCTTGAGTAGCCATGACCTTGAGCAAATCCTCTAACTGCTCTGATTCTCGGGATCTTCGTCTGTATGTAGGCATAGCGATTTCTCCCTCACAGAACTGGCTGAGGCGGGGTCTCTACGGGATGAAAGCTGAGGAGGTGCCGGCACTCGGTGGGTGGTGCGGCAGGTGCGCAGTCACCATTCAGGTTCCCTCTCTCTGACTGTCCCCATTGGACAGTGTAGCCAGCCCAGCAGTGGCTTATCTGATTATAGGGCCCTGCCCAGGGTCCTGAAGCACCCACCATACTGTTGTATATGTTTAATAACATTTTGGTTGTTTATTCCTATGTTGCTTTCTGTTTTATATCCCACATATGAGTGAAATAATATGCTTTTTGTCCTTTTCTTTCTTATTTTGCTTTGCATAATTCCCTCAATATCCATCCATGTTGTTGCACTAAGCAGTATTTCATTTTTTCTTATGGCTGCATAGTATTCCATTGTATATATGTACTATATCTTTTTTATACAATCATCCATCAAAAGACACAGATTATTTCCATGTCTTGGCTATTGTGAATAACGCTGCAATGAATATAGGGATGTATATATTCTTTCCAATCAGTGTTTCAGGTTTCTTTGGATATATTCCCAGATGTGGAATTGCTGGGTCATAACAGAGTTCCATTTTTAATTTTTCGAGGTAACTCCATACTGCTTATGAAAAATATTTTCAATTTATACCCAGAAGAATTGAAGAATTGCTGGGTCACATGGCACCTCTATTCTTAATTTTTTGAGAAACCTCCATACCATTTTCCATAGTGGCTGTGCCAATTTAAATTCCCACCAGCAATGTATGAGAGTTCCTTTTCCTCCACATCCTCCATAACACTTGTTATTTCTTGTCATATTGATAAGAGACATTCTAGCAAGTGTGAGGTGGTATCTCATTGTGATTTTCATTTGCATTTCCTTTATAACTGGTGAGGTTAGCATCATTTTATGTATTTCTTGGCCTCTTGGGAAAAATGTTCAGGTCCTCTGCCCATTTCTTTTATTGGATTGTTTGTTATCTTGTTGAGTTGTATGAGTTCTTTATATATTTTGGACACTAGTCCTTTATCAGAGGTGTCGTTTGCAAATATCTTCTCCCATTCTAGTGATTGTCTTTTTGTTTTGTTGATGGTTTCTTTTGTCATGCAGAAGCTTTTTAGTTTGTTATTTACTTCACTTGTCTTTGGGTCAGACTCATACAGAAGAAAGGGAACAATAGACAATACATACTAGTAAATACAAGGGACTCTACAAGAATACTACAAAAGCCTATATTGCCACTAAATTCAATAACCTATAGGAAATAGACAAGTTCTTAGAAATTATACCTTCCTACACTAGATCATGAAGAACTGAAAATTCTAAATAAACTAAGTTAGACAGTGAGAAAATTTAAACAATCATCAAAAACCTCCTAAAATTATCAGTCTAGGACCACATGCCTTCACTAGTGAATTCTACCAAACATTAATTTTTTTAAAATTTATTATTTTTAAAGGAGAGAGGAAGGGAGAGTGAGAGAGAGAAAGAGAGTGAAACACTGATTTGTTGTTCTACTTATTTATACAGTCATTGGTTGATTCCTGTATGTGCCCTGACAGAGGATGGAACTTCCAACCTTTATGTACTAACCAACTGAGCTACCCAGCCAGGACAGGGCCAATTCTACCAAACATTTTAAGAAGATTTAATACCTATCCTTCTCAAACTCTTCCAAAAATATGAAAAAGAGTCAATACTTCCTAACTCATTTTTTGAGGCCAATATTACTTTGATACCAAACCTGAGAGGGATAACACACACAAAAAAAGAAAAGTACAGGCCAATTCCTTTGGTGACTATAGATGCGATGGACCTAGAGATTTTTATACTAAGTGAAATAAGCCAGTCAGAGAAAGGCAAACACCATATGATCTCACTTATATATGGAATCTAATGAACAAAACGAACTGATGAACAAAATAAAACCAAAGGCATGGAATAGACTGACAGATGTCAGCAGGGAGGTGGATGAGGGGGACTGGATGAAAGAAGTTGAAGAGATTAGACAAAGAACATATATTCATAGCCCATGGACACAGACAGTGTGGTGAAGGCTAGATGGAGGAGGATGGTAGGGCCTGGGTGGAGGTGAGTAAAGGAGGGGGATGGAGGACATCTGTAATAATGTCAACAATAAAAAATCCAAACAAAATACTAGCAAATCAAATACAAGAATACATTAAAAATAATACATCCTGATCAAGTGGGGTTCATTCCAGGCGTGCAAGAATAGTTCAACATATGCAAATTGGTCAATGTAATACACCACATTAACGAAATAAAGGGTATAAGTCATATAGTTATATTAATAGAAAAAGTATTGGACAATATACAACATCCATTTACAATGAAAACATTCAATAAAATGGGTATTGAAAGAAAATACTTCAAGGTATTGTCATAAAGGCCATATATGACAAACCCTCAGTTAATATCATAATAAATCATGAAAAACTGAAAGCTTTTCCTCTAAGATCAGAAACAACACAAGATTGCCCATTCTCAAAACTACTATTCAACATAGCACTGGAAGTCCTAGCCAGAGCAATCAGGCAAATGAAAGAAATGAAAAAATGAAAGGCATCCAATTTGGGAATAAGTAAGTAAAATTGTCACTTTTTGCAGATGGCCTAATTCTGTATATAGAAAGCCCTAAAGCAGCAATTCTCATATAAAATGTTAAGGACTCAAAAAATTAAAAACTATAAACTAATACAGTAAAGTTGCAGGATATAAAATCAATGTACAAAAATCCATTGTGTTTCTATATGCTAACAGTGAAATTTCAGAAAAAGGAATAAAAGAAACAATTATATTTGCAATTGCAACAAAAAGAATAAAATACCTAGGGATATAATTAGCAAAGGATGTGAAGGACCTTGTATACTGAAAACTACAAAACATTATTGAAATAAATTAAAGAAGACACAAAGAAATAGAAAGACATTCCATGTTCAAGGATTGAAAGAATTGATATAGTTAAAATGGTCATATTACCTAAAGCAATATACAGGATTAATACAATCTCCATCAAAATCCCCATGGTATTTTCCAAAGAATTTTTTTTAAGCATCAAATTTGTATGGAACCAGAAAAGACCCTATGTAGCCAAAACAATCCTGAAAAAAGAGAACAAAGCTAAGGGCATCTCTCAGCCTGACTTCAAATTATACTACAGAGATACAATAATCAAAACAGTATGGTATTGGTAGAAAAACAGACACACAGAACAAAGGAATAGAAATAAATCCACATGTACATGAGCAATTGATATTCGACAAAGAAGCCAAAAAAAATTATAGTGGAGAAAAGCAAGTCTCTTCGTTAAATGGTGCTGGAAAAATTAGAAAGTCACATGTAAAATAATGAAACCAGATTTAGTTTTCTTATTTAACACTAGAGGCCCAGTGCATGAAATTCTTGCATGGGTAGGGCCCCTAGGCCTGGCCTGTGATCAGGGCTGATCAGGGCCTTCTGGCTGCTGGCCAGGGCCTCCCTTCCCTGGCTGCAGGCTGCCAGCTGGGACCTTCTTTCATTCTGTGCTGCCACCTGGTGGTCAGTGCATGTCATAGTGAGTGATCGAACTCGGTCTCCCTGGTCAAACTCCCGAGTCACCTGCTGAGAAAATAATGCTATGTAACAGTGACCACCACAAAATTCAGTAAAGTCATACTAAGCATCTATTACTCCCTTTACAGGTCTGGAGGTTTGCTATGCATCTGCTGTTTAGCTAGGACACCTTTGCTTCAGATCCCTCATTCAAGGGCCCAGGCTGGGGGATTTCAGCTTTCGGAGCATGTTCTTTTTATGTGAGAGATCAGATACTGCCAGTGGGCAGAAAGAAACACCTGCCACCTCTTAATAACAAAGCTCAGAATTGGCACCTTGTCAATTCCACCTAGGCCTGACCATGCAACTTTGGCCAGAAACGTCGCATGATCAAGCCTAAAAATAGATCAATGAGGCAGAAATGTGTATTTGTCTCACAGCTGAAGAAGAGGGGAGTAAATATTTGAAGAATGAAAATCCAAGGTATCACATCCACTCATTGCAAAACTAAATACTTAAACAAAAGCCATCTCTAGTTTCTGAGTCTCTGTCTTCTTTGTCATCTCTGTATTTTCAGACATGCTAACCTCATACCCAAATTCCTTTAGCCACTCTTCTTCTGCCTGATACATCCCTATATCTCTTCTGCAAGATCATGAGTGAATGTCCCCTCCTCTGCCAAGCCTTTCGTAACCCATCTTGTAAATTTTATGTGTAAACTGACATGTACTTGTGTTGCTATTAAAGACACATGTGCATGCACACACACATAACATGGGTGCACATTCTTAAAGATTTAAAGCAATTTTTTTCTTTCTTCTTTTCCTTGTCCTTCTGATTCTCTCTCTCTCTCTCTCTCTCTCTCTCTGTTATATATATATGTGTGTGTGTGTGTGTGTGTATGTGTGTGTGTGTGTGTCACCCTTCTTTATACCACCTCCATCCCCCCTCCTTCCTTTTCTTCTTCTTTCCCTTCTCTCTCTTGTCTCCCTCTCTCCTTCTCCTTGTTTCTCTTCTTCTTTAATAACCTTGAAACAGATGCTAACCTTCTCATCAATGTTTCTGGTCCTCTACATTCTGAGTATATGGTTGAACTACAATTAATTCTCTTGTCCCTGGAAGTTAAGCATAGCCATGTGACTTGTATGTCCAATAAAACATGTGCAAAAGGTAAGTGCATCTTTGAGGAACAAACCTTTAAGAGCTGGTGCACAATTCCCCATCTTCCCATGTAGCAGTGAAAACCAACAAATCCAGATGATAGGGCTTTCCTCAGGTGAAGTCCCCAGATGTGGACAGTGTGGAACAGAATTCCCCAAGGATATGGCATGTATGAATTGTAATTAAAAATACACCTCTATTATTTTAAGACACTGAAATATTGGGTCATCACCACAGCATTAACTAACTAGACTAGCCTGGTACAGATTCTTCTAATTTTTTATTTTTAAAATCTTTTTTTATTATTTTTTAAATTGTAATGCTGTGAACACATTTTTTATTTTATTTTTCAGTTACAGTTGACATAAATGATATCAGTTTTAGGTATAAAAACTCATATTCCTATCAAAAGTTCTCAAAACATTGATAGGGAGTCCATTTTTATAAAGACGCTGACAAGGATACCAGTAAGCCCTGCTGCTCATACAGCACTTTGATTATATGAAATACAATTTGAAATACATAGTTGGCAGTTCTTGAAAAAAAAATAATGTTTTCAATTACTGAACTCATATAATCACTAATGTATAAAATGTTACAAAATGTGAGCCCTCTGATATTAGGTTACAATTTAAATGAATGAACTAGTCATTAGAAACAAAACATTAATTTCCATGTGAACATTTTAGTAAATTGTTTTTCAATAACTAATTTTAGATAAGTTTGTTTCTACGTCAACTGAGTTTAGGCAATGCCTCTGTACTCTGTATGGGGAGCATATATCCCATTTTACAATTAATTAACTGACTTTACCTCAGCAATTCGTCTCTCTCAAGATAGTGAATGAATCTAGTCAGCTGCATATTGAAATGGTTCTGAGCTGGTAATCTCCAGACATTACAAAATATATTGATTATTCCAAAAAGTACAAAGTCCAGTTGAATACATAGTTAAACTTATATTAATGTCGAGACTCTAGAATATTGAGCTGCCATTGGTTTAAATAGAATACCTGTAGATTTAAGCTTTCATATACTAAGTATATGATTTCTTCTTACAGAATACAGAAAGAGCAATAACAAAATAATATGTATTGAACTAATTGCATAAGCAGGGGAAAAAGGACACAATCCAATACCTGGAAAATGGATGTGGTGTCAAATAAACTGCAATGGCTTCAGAAGCCAAAATGCTAAAATGTATCCGCAAGGTTAAAAGAGGTTAATTTGCAGGACTGGGCACACTGCCCTGGTGGACAATGATTTTCAGTAATGATCCTTCAGAAAAACACCTGCAGATACTTGCTTTGAAGCGTAAAGATGACCTTTGAGGACAGGGCCTCTTCCTTTTTGAGCATTAGTAGTGTGGGGATATGTAGGTCTTTTAGCTGCATTAAAGAACTACTTTGGCCTGAGAGTGGGAAATCAAGGAACTACTCCTCAGAACTCATAATTACTATATCTGATTTTATTTCTTAAAGAAAATATTAACAAAGTCATTGTTTCTAGTTGAACTTCCTGAGATAATGTATGGAATGACATAGCACTGTATTTGGCATATAATAAATGTTTCTGCTAGATTTGTGAAGAGCTTTGTTAAGTACTGGTTGTATCTGTTTCTTTTGGCACAAAAGAAGCACACCTGACTGACCACCCCCCTCCCCTGGGGCTGACATAGTAGTCATGCAAAATGGTTAAGTGAATGGAGAATAAATGGATGAATACATGAGTACACGAATTTGTGGGTGAGAAATGAATGGCTGTTGTGTTAAGCCACTGAAATTCTGAAGTTCATCTGTTACCTCACTAATATTGCTCTGAAATGTACCTAAAAGTACATAAAAGTATCACACCTTACTTCCTTTAGGCATGATACTGGAGAGGAAAAGGTGACGATACAGGAGAAAACCAGGGGTAAAATCCTAACAGAAGAATTTCAGGTTCCTTCTGCAACATCGTCTTACAGAATACAGACGCTTCAGCATAAATATTAAGCTCAGAGGACTATGATAATTAGCACTCACAAAAGGGAGACAGGAAAGCTGTGAGGACGCACCTGACATTGAATAGTAGGAAGAAGCCTTTGCAGCTGTCATTGAGCTGATTATCTGAAGGCAAAGCATTGCTATTTTGTGCAAACACTATATAATACGTAGGGAACAGCAATTAGAATCATGAGTCCTTGAATAAGTGAATGGGGCCTGATGGTGTTTACTCAATTTTAAATTGCTGGGGTAGTGATTGAAAAATAATCCCTGCAAAGCACTTTGAAAATTTCACTCCTAGGGCATTAATGACTGACTAAACCAAAAAACTAGGTAAGCAAGAGAGAATTAAGGAAAACAATCTCGCAGCTTGTACTTATGGGGAGTCTCCCCTGATGTCTCCCCCATCATCTGTTTCCATAGTAACAACAGGTTTCCTTGAGCTTTACAGATGGCATTCATTGAATGTCAAAACACTTAGTGAAAAAAAAATGTACGATGTAAATAGACTGAACTACTCACCAGAGTATTTTATACTCGCTCAGCATTTACTTGTGCATTTTAAAAACCCATAAGCACTGATGCAAAGCAATAATTTATTGGCCATTTCTTCCCACAGAATGAAACAGTGAAAAGTGATGTTTTAGCACTTCAATGCTGATGCTAGATCAGTTCCCAAAGCTCTTTAATGTGAGGACATACAACGGACACATTACAAGTTAGATCTGTGGGACACAGCAGCCATTAATTTTCTTTGAATTTTCTCCTATGTTTAAATTGGAAGCACAACAATGGGATCGTAACAACAACCAATCTTGGCATGACTTAAATTTATTTATTTTCCTTAAGCCAACCTTGGGTACATTTATTTCGGTACAGGAAAATCACATTACTTATAACTACCATGAACTCCTTATCTTTTTCAAACAATTACCATGCAGCACAATCTTAGTAATGCATTTTATTACCTGTGTCTGCCTGACTCTGGCAAATTTTATTGGGTTACAATAGTAAGTTTGCAAGGACTTTTTTAAAATTTTTTTCCACCTAAATTTAGCCTAGAAAACTTAGTGGAAATTCTTTTAGAGAGCCAGGCAACTGGATATATTAAAATAAGCCTTTGATGGTATAATTAATTTAAATTTCATCAAAATGTGAACAGCATTTACTCAAATATGTAAATTTGCCCATAAGACAGAAACAGCAGGTAGAAATATTGCATGTTAGGCTTCCAAAAATTATCAATCCAATAGAAATACAAATCACTGTCATAGATAATCAGGCATCAAGCAGTACAATAATGTGTCTGGTTTTAACTCAAAATGTTATACCTCAGACTTTAGACATCAAATGTATATAGAGTTCACTCTTAAAACCACATTGAATTGAGAATGTGGATGGATATATTTAAGGAGAAATTCCAGACTGACAAGTTAAAGGATGCCAGACAAAGCTGACTTTTGCCTCTAGAATATTTTCAGATGCAACATCCAAAAATTATAAAAGGTGTCTGAGTGGGAGATGGTCAAGAGAAGAAAGAAGAATGGCACTATGGAGTAGGAGAGAATGATTTTAATACCAGGATGACTTTCTTCTTCTGTAATTCAAAGGGACTTATATAATACAATAACTCAAGTTATAATACTTTTAATTCATTTTTCTCTAACAATTATTTACTGGGACTGATTCTAAAGCAGATATTGTTGTACCTGCCATCTGAAAGGTATAAGACAAAGAAAAAGAAGGCAATAGAACATTCTCTGAAAGAGTTCATGATTTAGTTAGAATATGTATTGTTTATATAGATAGATATATAGAAATAAGTAAATATAATGTTTCACAAAGTAAATTCTTATTCCAGGGGATTCATTGAAAAAAGGGCTACAATCTCTTATGGGGATCAAAGAAAGTTTCAATATAGGAGATGACTGTGAAGTGGCCCTAAAATATTAGAGATTTTATAGCATCCTTTCTTCTTAGACTATGGTAATTTTAACTGAGTTGCACAGATTATTGGAGTCATTGCCAGCCCAGTCCAGAACCAATAGTCTAGAGCAGTGGTTCTCAACCTTCCTAATGCCACGACCCTTTAATACAGTTCCTCATGTTGTGGTGACCTCCAACCATAAAATTATTTTCATTGCTACTTCATAA
>NW_005353538.1:9422286-9433619 GCF_000412655.1 Myotis brandtii | reverse complement strand
GGCTTCGCTCCCTTCTCTGCTTCGCTCTGGCCTCAGGAAGCCCTGTTCTTGCAGGAATAGGCCCGAGGAAGCCCTATTCTTGCAGGAATCTTCCTGCAATGGGCCTCTAGAGTAATTATATATGTGTTTTCTGCTGGTGTTAGGCAACCCCTGTGAAAGGGTTGTTCGACCCCCAAAGGGGTCGCAACCTACAGGTTGAGAACCGCTGGTCTAGAGCATGGCAAATACTCTCTGCTTAACCTAACTCTAGTCAGCACTCTCTAAATCATCAAGGCCCTGACTCTGGGCTCTGTCCTTGGACATTTTGGTCTAGTTTTAACAAGAATTCTGGTGGATCACTTCACAGAAATCTCCCAGTCTTGATAACTATAAATTCCTCATCTACCACCCTGGATATCTTCTCACTGGGTCTGCTTTCAATGAGAAATCTGTTTAGTTGGTCTAACTAGAATCCCCCTAGCTTAAATGTTTCCTTTTAGTAACTTTTTATCCACGAACTCCTACCCTGTTCCTTGCCTATCAGTGTCCACTTGTCCTTGTATTCTGAGTTGAGCCTAATATATCTCCCTAATTGCAAAACCCCATCATAGTAGTAACTGCAAAATAAAATTTGTCCTCCTATTTTTAAAAAGGGTCATGAATAATTTTAACATGAATATTTTCTGCTATAACCAGGGAAGCATCATGAATTCCTGGTATAGAGAGTCTGAAGAAATGCATTGGTTCCAAAACTTTATGATATTTATCTTATTTTTTTTGTTTATTTTTATTTTGGGTTATGTTATTTTTATACTTCTTTAGAAAACTGAGATAGTATTTTTGTACTCCATTCCAATTTTTATTTGAAATAGCAATCAATTTATATCAGACATAGCAAAAAATATTAATTCATAGCAATATTTTTTAAATAGTTGTGGTTCAAAAGATCACAAGATGCATTTTTGTGGCTCAAATAGAAGTTGGGGACATTTTGACAAAGACCTTTATTACAACATTTGACAAAGACCTTTATTACAACATTCAAGAGTTGGTGCTTCCTTCAGTAAGATATGTGAGAGCCATTGAAAACTTTAAAGTAGGAGAATGGTATGACTGGAACTAAACTTTAGGGAAGGGAAGGTGTAGTGGGTTTTATTTCAAATCAAAGAGTAAAGTTAGAAGGCTGGGTATGAGTTTGTCATGTTGTAGTGTACCCCGTGGATCACACAAAGGACGCCCCAAGTCAAGAAATGAATTAAGGAGTCATTTATTCAAAAGCCGGCAGCTACAAGGGGGCTTTAGCTCTCCAAATCTTGCAGCTCTGAATGGCAGTAGCATTAGACTTATAAAGGAAAAACTCATAAAGGCAGCAATTACATCCCCAGGGTTGGAATGAGGAACTATTTTGCAAAAGCAGTTTTACAGAAGCTAAATTGAGTGAAGTTAGTTATCTCTAAAGATTAATTATAGTTTTAGTTCTTGGAGCCACTGAGTCAACGGAAAACATTCCCGGGGCTACTGAGTCAACAGAAAAGCGATTAAAGCAATTAAAGCAATTTTAATGGTTCTGGTTCTCAGGTACAGAATAATGTCTTTTGTAAAGAACACAATGGGGTCTACAACAGAATGGTTTGATTTACGTGAGTCTCCAGGAGATCAAAATAACTTCCCTATTATTTAAGCAAGCAAATGGTTACAGAAGCTAAATTGAGTGAAGTTAGTTATCTCTAAAGATTAATTATAGTTTTAGTTCTTGGAGCCACTGAGTCAACGGAAAACATTCCCAGGGATACTGAGTCTACGGAAAAGCGATTAAAGCAATTTTAGTGGTTCTGGTTCTCAGGTACAGAAGATTGTCTTTTGTAAAGAACACAATGGGGTCTACAACAGAATGGGTTGATTTACGTGAGTCTCCAGGAGATCAAAATAACTTCCCTATTATTTAAGCAAGCAAATGGTTACAGAAGCCAGAATAGCAGGGTTAAAATTCAAACAGCTAAGAAGGAGATTACTATGTTTCAGTCAATGGTTCATGTAGGAGGGTTTACAGGGAAGTTGCATTCCTTTCTGCAGATTTTCTAGTGCAAAACACCAAGGGACACCATTCACACCACATTCTCTGTGAACGGCACCTTACAATTGTGCAATACATAGTGCCTTCAACTACATCTTACATCTCATAGAATATTAAATAGACTTGTAGCCATGATATTTATCTTTGGCCCTTGCCTGTTTAACCTTTTGGTATGTTTCATATCCTCCAGTTTAGAAGCCCTAAAGCTACAATGGTCCTCCAGATGAAACCATAGATGGAGGCCGCTACATCCTTCTTCTGTGGACCCCTAGATCGCCCACCTCCGATGGGACCCTGACGCTGCCCCAATCGACAAACCCATTTGTCAGCAGGAAGCAGCCAGGAAGACCGGCGTCCCTGTCCCCAAAGGCAGTTGGGTTTTCCTTATCAGAGGGGGGGACTGAAGGAATTTTCAGGGGTAAAATGGACAGTTTTAGGGAGATTTAGGAACTAGGGGGCCCATGGGGGAGATCTGTGGGTCTGCAAAGCTGGGAGCTGCCACAAGGCATACATTTACAGAATAAAGGGAGAGGAAGCCACTCATTCACAGAGTAAAGAGGAAGGCCACAGGGAATAGAAAAACAAAAGGGAACAAAAGAGGGAAACTCCACTTGGGGTTTGAGTTCTGAAGCTTCTATAGAGACCAATCAAAGGGGATATCAGGACACAAAGAACTGCAGCCTTCATAAACCTTAGAAAAGAGCGACTTAGTGGGTCTCTCCCCCTCCCCACATGGGAGTCTGTGCTCATTTCCCAATAAATTTCCACCTTTTCCTATTAAAAAAAAATGAAAGATTTTACTAAGATAAAATGTAAAGGTAATGAAAACATTTAGAAATAGTTATTGGCAAACTGAGAGGGAACAAAGTTACATCAAAATTTTAAATCCAAGTAACTTGGATAACAGAAGTAAGAAACAGCTTAGTCAGGAATGGAAGTAGAATATCTAGTTTAGGGTGATGTTAAAATTTATGTAGGATTAATCTGATTTGCCTAGGTGACATCTAAGTAAATATACACAATAGATATTGCAGATTTGAAAGGACCTGAGTTAAGATCATACTTTCAGCCACAAAAAAAAATAGGGTGAGATTACAGAAAAGAGAAAAGTAGTAAAACAGCAAGTGCAAAAAATTAGTGAATGCCTCTACCAATCTTTAAATAAACTATGAAGACAAAAAGTATATCAAAGGGTTAGGTAGAAGAAAGTAGAAATTTAAAAAAGAGGGTTTAAAAAAGACAAATGGGGCCAATAATGTCAAACTATATAGAAAGATCTGGAAGGGAGAACATTCAATAAAAGCATTTGGATTAAATAGCTGAGAACTCATTGGTTATCATCAGTAGAGTTGCCGTCAAAATATCCGTGACCAAAAGAAAGGAAAAATGATATAGAAACTTGTAAAGATCATTGAGAAAAACATACTGTTTCTGAGTTAAAATATTTGTAGATATGGAATAAAATGCATAAGGAGGAAGATAAAATAGGTAAATTAAAGATAGCAGAAAGTATGAGAAATTTATGGAGCAAGGTGTCTGTCAAAGGAGATGGAAAGGGGGTATCAAGGCTAAGACAAAGGGATTGAACTTAGTTGAGAAGAGAGACAAATCCCATCATGACAGGGTACAATTAGAGAGAATCCATAAAAATCTAGAGGTCTGCAAGAGAATGAATAAAATTTGAGCATGTGTACATAGAATTCAGGTAGCAGAAAGTATGAGAAATTTATGGAGCAAGGTGTCTATCAAAGGAGATGGAAAGGGGGGGATCAAGGCTAACACAAAGGCATTGAACTTAGTTGAGAAGAGAAACAAATCCCATCATGACAGAGTACAAGTAGAGAGAATCCATAAAAATCCAGAGGTACTGCAAGAGAATGCATAAAATTTGAGCACGTGTACATAGATTTCAGATACCTCTTGATCTCAATGAAATATGAGAAAATGTCTGCTGACATTGAGAGTCTTACAATAATGAAAGAGGAAAAACTTAGAACACCTGCAAGGGAACATTATTATCTCTTTTATTATCACACAGAAAGCGGAGGGTAATTCTACAGAAAATGTTCTCATTTGTTTCTAGGACCTTAGTATATGGTATGAAGATTTGGACAATAAGAATACATTTGGGATTCTAAATCTCTCTCTCTCTTTGCTTCTGCTTCTGCAATGCATCCATGTCTCTTTCTCAGCAAGGTAGACACCACCTGTGTGCTTTATTCCATTTATCCCTCAAACTCTGAGATCCACAGTCAAAAGTGGATTTTTGCACTCTGCATCTTTCCTTTATCCTCCAGGCAGAGCCTCTTCATATTTAAAAATAATGTTTTCTTTATCCTACTGCTTCCTCAAATAATAATGTCAGTAACAATAATAATTTCTAAAATGTACTGAACGCTTGCTTTGACCTAGGAAAATTAGTCAATGCACTTTACATCTGACTAGTTCATAAGCCTCATCCAATCTTCAAGCTAGATGGTATGATTGCTCCTGGCCTCCATGTGGAGACACTGAAGTGCAGAATGATTTCCCCGAAACCCTAGAGAAGCGAGTGGCAGAACCAGGATACAAACCTCCAAAGTATGAATCTGAGTTCATATGCTTAACTGTTCTCTCTTCTTTCCTGGATCCCCAACTTCTTGGATAATTTTTTTCTGCTCTCACTGCGTCTACTTACTTTGTACACAATGCCTTACCCTACTTTTTGTCAATGTGTGGTCTGTAAGCTGCCTCCAACAGCATCTCCTGAAGCACTTTCTGCATCACCTTGGGTGTGTATTGAAAATACAGATTTCTGAACTGCATTCCACAGAGTAAGATCTAGCAACTTCATTTTAATATGTTTACCAAATGACTCTTGGATGCCCTAAAGCTTAAGACCATCTAACTTAAACACTTGTAATACAATTTCTGCTACCAACTCTAATTTCCTATAATATACACTTGAACAAGGAAACCCTCCTTTCATTACTTCTGAAAAACATTCTTAGTTTCTCTTAAACTCCTTAGCATTTCATTCAGTTGCTTAAGGCTGGCCTCTGCCTCACTTTAATTACGTGCTGCTGCTCTTCTCATTCTATGTTCTGTGTTCTAAAGTCTAAATTCACAACGCCTCTTACCTCCCACCCCACAACGTGTGCCTTTGCTTATTTCACAAATTCAATTTGAACTGCTTCTTTGATTATCTTGCACATCCTTCTATTCTTTCTCAATGCCCAGTTCAAATGATATCCATAAAATACAGACATCCCATGTCCTTGGTAAAGCCAACAATTTATCCTCCATGATACCAAAGCATATTTTTATGTCACTAGCATAGCTATATTCTATGAAAATTGATTGCATATAAGTCTTACTTGGCAAGATTGTTAGCTGCTTAAAGACAGAAAGTGCTGATCTCTGGAACAATCTAGTGGACAAGATAAATCTCCTAGGGATTGGGTAACAAGGCAGATTCAGAATCATTTGAGGCATGCCAGTAGAATCCCTGAAGCACTGAGAGCTAGAGGAGTACTGTGATGGGCTATGAAATAATCATCAGGTGACTCAAAGGGAACAGAGAATTTAGAACCACAAATGTATCTCTATTACAAAATCTCAAAGCTGCTCTACTCAATAGATCTTTGCATATTAATCTATGACAGGCCTTCCCATCTAATGAAATGAAATGAAGAAATCGAATGAAGGAAACTGTCTATCAATTGTCAGACATAAAATTAAATGCACTTGACATTTGCCCACTTGGTGTGAATTTATGTGGGACTTTTTCAGGACTGCTCTTAAATGGACATAGAAGGATGAAGCTATATGTGTCCAATGAACTGAAGAGAGGCTCTTAAAGAAAAATTATGTCATAATTTTCCATTTTGCTCAGACACTTTAAAATGATGAACACTTTTACTAAACCAGAAGTATATGAATTACAACCAAAATATCTGTAAAATTTTAACTTTAGCTACTGATAAAACTCTTGGGTGTGAGTTAGCATAAAGCAAATCTTTAGAATGAATTAGGAAGCAGTAGTTTGGTGTGTGTATGTGTAGAAAAATTATCAATGTAGTAATGATGCTGCCTGTTCCCCACAAATTTTGTGGGGAGAGAAGTTAATATATATATCAACCAAATTGCTCATTGGATTATTATAAAAGCGTAGATCATGCTAAATAACCAGCCCCTAATTGTTTATTTGTAGTTATCTAAATTTCATTTTAGGCCCTATATTCAATAGCTGACTTGAAGATATTATTATAAAGAATCTAGTCAAAAGATATCTATGCTTTTATTTATGTATTTTTTTTAATCTAAGAAATACCTCTTCTAAAGTCCTTTCTTGCATTTCTTAATCTTAATGCTTATGATCAGGAAATATAACTTCCTTTCTTTTACTACATGAACTTTGCCTCTTTAATCATAGAATATGTAGATTTAAATTCTTATATCATTGCCAAACAAGGGAAAGGAATACATTTTAGGTCTGCAAAACAAAGCTAGTGGAAAGGAAATTTAGCCTTAAATTTATAGTGCTTTTTTGTTTTAAATTTTAGTCTCTTATTTTGGGGGTTTGAAAAAAAAATCTATTTTTAATTAGGAAGTAAAATCCTGTATTTTTTCTACCAACTACAATAATAATAATTGGAAGTTTAATATCCACTCTCTGATGGGTAGTCAACAATAAATATGATTATAATGATTAGAGGAAAATAAAAAAAACACGTAAACATAAATAAGGGTTAATTTGAAAAATAATTAAGTAGAATTTTAGGAAAATATATATATATATATATATCAGTTAAATTAAAAATCCAATAAAGCCTGGCTGGTGTGGCTTAATGGTTGAGCTTTGATCCATGAACCCAGGAGGTTGTAGTTCCATTCCTGGTCGTGGTGACTCCTGGGTTGCCAAAGTGATCCCCAGCAGGGGGCATGCAGGACGCAGCAGATCAATGTTTCTCTCTCATCACTGATGTTTCTATCTTTCTCTCCCTCTCTCTTACTCTCTCTGAAATCAATAAAAACATTTTTTAAAAAAATCCAATAAATACATTAAATAGTTGGTTAGACACAACTAATCCTTTATTTATTATCTTAGACTTTAAAATCTCCTCTTAGATGTTATTTTTCATTCTTAGATTACATGAAAAAAGAGAATCATTAAATATATAGAAGCAAAATTTAAAATTTAAAAAAAAATAAATTTTATTGAGTATTCCCCACATGCCAGAGGTTTACATAGTTGTCTCTTAACAGCCTAGCTTCAACACCACGGACTACATTCTATTTATTGACATTTTACAGCAGAGGAACCTGAGACTAAGAAATACTAACAAATCTGTAGTTCACTTACACAAGTTCTGGACCATCTGTTCTAGCCATTCTTTGCTCTTGCCTTTGGCTCCAATAGTTTCAGTTGCTAATTAAACTATCCCAAATTTGTATTTTTAGCAAAGACCTCTCTTTTAAGCTCAAGAAAAATATACTCCACTGTGAATGATCACAGTGCTGGGAATACCACACTGGGTTTCAAATTTTGCACTGATCTTTACATTCCCACATCCTACTCGTTTCCTATTTGAGTAACTGGGAACATTTAACTTCTTCTTCAGCGCCCATATCCAATCACCAAATCTTCTTGTACCTAGGTTCTAACTATAATTAATATCCAAACAATTCTCTCCACAGTGCTAGTTCAGGCCACCAAATCTTTCATCTCAGGTATGACAACAGCTTCCCCATTCCACTTTTGATTTGGTTCTCTTTAAATACTTTTCTATAGACAGCAATTTTCTCAAAATGCACCACGGATTGGATTACTCCTCTCTTCAAAACCATTCAGTCAAATTCTATAAAGTCACCTTTAAACTATTTATAAAGCCTCCCAGGATTTAGTCCCTGTTTGGGTCAACAGCCTCACATCTCAGCAAGCCATCGTTCACACCTGACACGCATGCCAGATCAAATGCATGTCCACACTTTCCTAAGTGTCTGTGCTCATTTATAGAGGTATCTGTAATCCCCCTTCTCTAAAATTTCATCCATTAGGTTTGTTTTACCTGGAACATACTTTCCTGTCCCTCTACCCTCCTTGCTCAGCTCCCTACCCCATATCTCTTGGGCTAAATTCCACTTCTCTTCAGGGTTCATCTCACCTTGTAACCAAAATAAGGATTCCGCTGCCTGCCCTGCAGCAAGAATGCCAAACTCAGGAGACAGGTGCTGGGAAAAGGAAAGAGGCTTATTCGAGTGCTGGCATATTGAGAAAATGGGGGACTTTAAGTCCTCAAAAACCCATCCTAAGATCTTAGTGCAGATGAAGGTTTTTACGAGGAGGAAGAAGGAAAACAGAACAAGGAGGTTGGGGGAGGGGCTGTGGACATGCACCGGTGTCCTTGCTAGTCCCAATATGGATTTTCCTGGTCAGAGTCCTTGAGTCAACCATCTGTTGTTGTTTTTTATCAGTGGATTCCTATGTCTGGGCAGTCTGTCTTAGCCAGGGCCTTGAAGGTCAGGCTGCTCCTTAGGGTCACACAGGCACTGAAACTGCTGGATTGTGAAGTATACTAAATTTTTTTTTAAACATGTAAGCTCTAGTTTTGAGAGAAAAATCAGGTTAGAGCAACAGGCTGGGTTTAAATTTACTAAGATTAATATGGGTAGCATTACATAGGTATAGTGTATTCATTCCCTGTTATAATCTCTCGCTTCTTCAAAAGGTCATTCATGACTACTAAACTAGGCTAGGCACTCTGATATTAGTTTGTCTAATTCATTCATTCACTCAATAAAGAGTGACTATAAAGGCAGCATAACAAAATGCTTAAGCACACAAACTCAGGCTAGACATAGAGTCTTAGCTCCTTAGCAGCTGTAGAAGCTTGTAGAAGTTATTTAAGTTTCATTTACCTCAGTTTCTCCAGGTGTAAAATGGGAAATATTATGGCACTTGCCTCAAAGCGATTTGGGATGTTAAGAAGTAACTTGGAATATATAACAAGTGTCCAACACATAGTATGTAACATGTTACGTTTTTAATATTATTACTATTTGTTAGGCATAGTATGAGGCACTCAGATGTGGTGGAGGATAAAATAGGCTAGGTTTATGCTCTTCTGGAACTTACTATCTGGTGAAATAAGAGATACAAGAACACACAAATAATGACATAAATATTAATGTTAGCGGCTATGAAATAAAAGCAGAGGGAACATGAAGTCCATGATAGGGTTAGTAACAGTAGGTAGAGGCTTTGCTGAGAAAGTGATATTTACCCTGAGACCTGAAAATTGAGTAGAATTCAGTCAGCAAAGAGAACAGGTAACGGTTACAGAAGAGATGAATAGCCCAGAAGGAGTTTCTGTGTTTGTCTCTCACTGCTCTCATAATGCTTTTCTTTTCATTATTTGTGTGGTGCCTATTTTCTGGCCTTCACCCCAACCCCATCATTCCCAACAACAAACAACAAAACACACACACACACACACACACACACACACACACACACACACACACACACACTTAAAGCTATAACCTCAATGACTGCAAGATCCTTAATGTTTTATTTTATTCCACAAAATATCCAGAAAATAGGATCTAATTCTTTTTAAATCCATTATAATCCTTAGTTGATAAAGTAGGCATCAAACTCTTTAATTAAACAGCTAGTTAAAGAAGTGTTTAGACAGAAGAATATTCTTTTTTAAATATAGTTTTATTAATTTCTGAGAGGAAGGGAGAGGGAGAGAGAGAGAGAGAAACATCTATGATGAGAGAGAATCATTGATTGGCTGCCTCCTATACTCCCCCTACTGGGGATAGAGCCCTCAACCCAGGCATGTGTCCTTGACCAGAATCAAACCCAGGACCTTTCAGTCCACAGGCCCATGCTCTAGCCACTGAGCCAAACTATCTAGGGCCAGAAGAATATTCTTGAAAGAGGATATTATTTAACATATAAAAGTATATTATATGTATTTTAATTTGGGCATGTTTCTTACAGCAGCATAGATTTCTCTCAGTTGGCATTTCACCAAACTGCTGCAGGCTCTGGCATTATGTTCTTTCGGATCACACTAGCATACGACTTTATTTACTTATAGATAACTATCCAGGATGGGCAACATTCATTATCAGCACAGCAAAAATTATCAGCAAATTTAACTTCTAAATTGAACCAACTAAGAAAAGATTCCAATTGTCTTCTTTGTCCCCACAAAAAATAAATAAATAAATAAATAAATAAATAAATAAATAAATAAATAAATTAGCAGGCTTTAAACCTGAGTCAGCTGAGATACTGAGTAAAAGGGTGGGATAAAGTTTACTACAATATGTATTATTAGATAACTAGAGGTTTGGTGCATGAAAATTTGTGCACTTGGTGGGGGAGGTCCCTCAGCCCAGCCTGCGAACCTCTGGCAGCCCTGTCGACCTGATTGCCCCTAACTGCTCCCCTGGCAGCCTGATCACCCCTAACCACCTCTGCCTCGGCCCCTGAACCTGGGACCCGGGCTTCCCTCCCTCTGGCTAGCTGAAGGCTCCTGGGACACTGGACAGTTCGGCCAGGGCCAGCCTCAGGCACCCAGGACCACAAGTGGCTTTGCCCAGGCTGGGCCAGGCTTTGTCAGGAAGGACGTTTGGAAGATGTCTGGTTTAACTAGCATATTACCCTTTTATTAGTATAGACTAGTGGCCTTGTGAACAAAATTTGTGCATGGGGTGGGGGAGTCCCTCAGCCCAGCCTGCACCCTCTTCAATCTGGGACCCCTCAGGGGATGTCTGACTGCTGGTTTAAGCTTGATCCCTGCACTCTTTTGCAATCCGGGACCGCTGGCTCCTAACTGCTCATCTGCCTGCATGCCTAATCGCCCCCAATTGCCCCCCCCTTTAGGACTGATCACTCCTAACTGCCCCCCCACTGGCCTGATATCCCCCAATTGCCCCTTCCGCCAGCCTGATTGCCCCCAACTGCCCTCCCATGCTGACTTGCTCACCCCCAACTGTCCCACCCTGTTAGCCTGATCACTCCCAACTGTTAGTCCCCACTTCCCCCCTGCTGGCCTGATCACCCCTTAGTGCCCCATCCTGCCTGCCTGATTGGTCCCAATTGTTCCCCCGCTGCCGACCTGCTCACACACAACTGCCTTCCTCTGCCAGCCTGCTCGCACCTAACTGCCCCCCCTGGCGGCCTGCTCTTCCCCAACTGCCCCCCCATGCCAGCCTGCTTGCCCCCACTGCACCCCTGCCAGCCTGATTGCCCCCAACTGCCCCCCCTGACAGCCTGTTT
>NW_005353538.1:9399777-9422080 GCF_000412655.1 Myotis brandtii | reverse complement strand
CATGTCGGAGGTGACACGCGAACTCATTTTTTTGGTTGATTTTTCTTTGTTAAATGGCATTTAAATATATAAAATAAATATCAAAAATGTAAGTCTTTATTTTACTACGGTTATAAATATCAAAAAATTTCTATATGTGACATGGCACCAGAGTTAAGTTAGGGTTTTTCAAAATGCTGACACACCAAGCTCAAAAGGTTCGCCATCACTGGTATAGATGGTGGGGTTCTATTTCTGTTCCTCAGAGGCTGTCTGGGCTTATGTACACTCACCTCTGAATAATGAGAGGTGTCCTTGAAAAAGAAGGTCCATTTCCTGGTTTCAAAACATTTGGCTGTGGAGTCCCACCCCTAAGCAGTGATGTTTCTCCCAGAGAGAATAGTCATGTTCATGGTTTACTGGGAGTTAGCAAACCATCTCCACTGTAGTAAAACTAGCTGGGAAACTAGGACAAAAATTATAATCTTGTCACCATTAAAATCTATCCCACAGCAGAGAGATTAGAATAATAATTAGGTGAAGAGACAGTGATGGTTTGCTTTTATATCACAGGAAAGAAAGATGGAAGGCAGATATGTAAAAACTACTGTTTTATTTTATAAAGAAAATCTATAAATGTAATCAGGAAACTACTAAGAAGATAATCTAGATTTCATGGAAGATTCTTAAATTCTTGGTGGGGATGATGGTTTTAGTTTCTGCCCTGAATTATAGTTGCTCTTTTAAACGACAAAGCTTCCATCTGGTCCATCTTGATTTAAGATGCAGTTTTAAAAATAAAACCACAAGGCAGTGTTTACTGAAAGCACAAAATCTCTCTACTTATCCCCCAAGTAAAATATGGATTAAAACAACAAGCCAAGAATGACAGAATTTTATACAATGTTAGTGTCACTTTACTTGCAAAAAAAAGATATGTTAAATGTGCCTAACACCTTTAAAATAATTACGTGGCTCAAAAATTATTCACAGAGCTAAATCTGATCTCAGATAATAGCCTCTGGAAAGGCATATGAAAAGCAAATTAACTTGCAGAGGCATGTTTGCAGTCAGATATTCGCTCTCAAATGATAGGGTAAGCGAAAGAGATTTTGCTGTGGTAAATCACATTTTCTTCAAGAATATGTATGGGATTTGATAGAATTCAATTTTGGAAGAATATAAAAGAAATAAATCTAAAGCCGTGTCAAGATCCTTAAGTTATATAAAATTACACCTTTAAAATTACTCTTTCCCAGAATGGCAGTACTATCCTTTAAAACTTACGTGGGTTCTCTTGTACAAGCTGATTGTTTTGTGTGTTTTTTAAAATATTTCTCTAATTTTCCATGACTGCTGAGTTGCTTCTGAAGTAGTATTTTTACCAGTTTAAATTGGTTTCTAATTGGTTGCATTTTTGCAATTCAGAGGATTAGCCGAGCACAGAATAACTTTTCACAGGTGTGTGTGTGTATGTGTGTGTGTGTGTGTGTGTGTGTGTGAGTGTTGCATGTATGTTTGTGCTGTTATCAGAACTTAATCATTATTAAAATTTTAGAAATATTTGTTAAAAATTCTATTTAAGGAAAAACAATTTTTATCTATGACAGTTATGTTAAATTTCCTTTCAATATGCACTCAACTCTTAATTTGTGCTCCTGTGACATTCTTCCTACAGTTTTGGGTCACAGACCCATTCAAGAATCTAGTGAGCCCTAGCCAGTTTGGCTCAGAGAATGGAGCGTTGGCCTGAGGATCAAAGGGTCCCCAGTTCAATTCTGGTCAAGGGCACGTACCTCAGTTGCAGGCTCCTCCCTGTCCCTGGCCCTAGTCCTGGCTCGCACAGGAGGCAACCAATCGATATGTTTCTCTCTCATCGATGTTTCTATCTTTCCCTCTATCTTCTACTCTCTCTAAAAATCAATGGAAAAATATCCTCAGGTGAGGGTTAATAGAAAAAAAGTATGAATCCATCTACACAATGAAATACTATGCTGCTATAAAACAAAAGGAAGTTTTACCATTTGCAACAGCATGGATGGACCTGGAGAGCATTATGCTAAGCGAAATAAGCCAGTGAGAGAAAATAAGTATCAACGTGATCTCACTCATTTGTGGAATATAAGGAACAACATAAACTGATGGACAAAAATATGTCCAGAGACAGAGAAACACCAAACGGACTATCAAACCTCAGAGGGAAGGCCAAGGGCAGGGGGGGTGGTGGGGGGGGGGGCAGAGGGGGTGTGTGTAATAGATCAACCAAAGGGCTTATATGCATAAATATTAACATAATCAATGGACACAGACACTGGGGCAGTGGGGGCTTGTCCTGGGGGTGGGAGTGGCCAGAGAGGGGCCGATGGGGGGAAAAGGAGACATATGTAATATTTTTAACAATAAAAAAATGAATCCAGTGAAAGCCATAGACTCTCTCCATGAATGCATGTGAGCACACACAATTTTATACATAACTAGTTATTTTATGGACTTCCTAAATGCCAACTTCAACATTCTCTTGATATTTTTTTGGCATTCTTTTGATAACTTTTCTTACTTTTTAAAAGGAGTTTCTTTTTAATTCATACATTGACTCATAAAACTTTCATCTGGAAAGAACTTTAGAGATTATCTAATCTGGTTTCCCTAAAGCTCTAAGAGGTAAGGCAGATTCCTCAAGGATGCACCAGGGTTGGGATTACAATGTATGTCTCCTGGCTATTTATCCAATGCTCTTTCAATTAAGGTAGACATTAAAATTCTAAGAATAGATTGATAGCACTGATTAAATGACTACTAAAGAAATAAAAAATTAGGCCGATGAAACTGCAAATATCTGCACTGCTATAAAAGCCATCCTTGTGACTAACAGTCGCTTCCCCCTATGATTACACAAACACCAGAATAAATACAGGTCCTGCTTCTTGCTTTACTGAATAAATCCTGTAGGTCAGTGGTTCTCAACCTTCCTAATGCTGTGACCCTTTAATACAGTTCCTCATGTTGTGGTGACCCCCAATTTCATTGTTACAAATTGAATATAATTAAAGCATAGTGATTCATCACAAAAACAACATGTAATTATATATGTGTTTTCCGATGGTCTTAGGCGACCCTTGTGAAAGGGTCATTTGACCCCTAAAGCGGTCACGACCCACAGGTTGAGAACCGCTGCTATAGGGCTAAATAAAGCACAGAGCTCCCATTAGCTTCAAAGGGACTTTAGTTCTTGGTTCAGCCCAGCAGCGATGCTAAGCAAGAGGAGACACAAGCCAACACCTTTGAGATAAAAGCAGGAAACAAATTACTATATGACACAGTTAAATAATAAGAAAAATGGGCCCATCCCTACACACTAATACATTTCTCTGCCAATCTTCTTTAATCTCCAGAGACTTAGGTATCATTTTTTCACAATACTGTTTCTATCACAACAATGAAATCTCTCTAATATCTTCTCGGGGAAACTTTGATACAATTTGTTAAGCAGTAATTGTGTTACCTACGCTATTGATTTGGGCACTCATCCCACAAGGAGCTTAGCTAGTGATGAAATTTGCTTGGGCTGTGTTGCTTGATATCACTTTTACAGACACATTGAAGTAAAAGGCTTCCACTTCTTTCAAAGAAAGATAAGTGAAAATATTTCTTAGAAAATTAATGTTCCTCAACCAGGAAGCTAGCTACAGGATGCCAAGTTACTTGGCCATTGCACAACAGATCAGTTTTAAGCACAGGTACTTTTAAAATAACTCCCCATGGGTTTGTGCAGGAGCCAGTCTGGGAGGCCGGCCGAGAGAGTGCACTGCCTGCCTGGCTTCTGTGCAGTGGGATGGTGGAGCAGGTGAGTGGGTGGCACCAGGCCAAGGTGGGTGGGAGCGGGGGCCCAGGTGCTTCCCAGGGCCCAGAGGTCATCTGGGACCTGCGCTTCCACCCCAGATGCTCTCGCTTCAATCGCCGGGCAGGCCTAGGAACCGCACCCATGCATGAATTTCATGCACCAGACCTCTAGTGTAAAATAATTGAAACCAGTAAAATCTAGATATGGTGGTTCTCAAATGTAAATGAGAGAACCACCTGGTATTCTTGTTCAAAATCATATTCTGATGCAGTTGGTCTGGGCTGGGCCTGGAGACCCTGTGTTTCCAACAACCTCCTGGGGACTGTTGACCACACTTTAAAAATAATTTTTTTAATATGTTTATATTAATTTTTTTTAGAAAAAGAGAGAGAAAAACATCTATAGGCTGCCTCCTGCACACTCCCTACTGGGGATTAAGCCTACAACCCTGGCATCAAACCGAGAATCGAAATGGTGACCTCTTGGTTCATAGGTTGATGCTCAACCATTGAGCCACACCGTCTTGGGCAGCTGCTGACCATACATTGAGTAGCAGGGCTTAAGGTGGCTATGGTCTAATATAATGATGAAACTTTGTTTTTTATGAGAACTGATGTTTATCAAGTACCCACTACATGTCAAGCACTTCCCCCATATTCTGTTCAACACACAGAACCTGCCTGAGGAAGATATCATTGCCCTCATTTTATAGATAATTAAAATGAAGCTCACAAGGAAAAAAATACATGCAAATAAGATAAAATGTCACAAATGGGTAGAACTGGAGTCTGAAATTAGAGTTGTCTGGTTCAAAACCTTTTCATTAATTTATTCATTAAACATATATGAATGGGATACTCACATGTGCAAGACAAATATTGTGGAGATAGAGCAGATACAGGACAAGAGGTCTGAACTCACGGAGCTCATGTTTTAGCAGGGAAGACAAATTGAAGCAAATAACTCCTCAATTTGTTTTATAATATGTTAAATCCTATAAAAGAAAGTTCAAGGTGTTCTGAAAGATTATAAAAAGAAAGACTGGCCTGCCCTAATACGAGTTAAAGTAAAAAAAAAAAAAAGAAAGAAAAAAGAAAAAACGGGCTTCCCTAAAGAAATGCTTTTTGAGTTGAGCTCAGAAAGATGAGTAAAAATAATTAACTAGGTGTTAGGTGTTTGCAAGGAAATCAGAATGCATGTAGCAGAACAGGCCTATTTAGGTAAATGAATAATATGTACAAAACCCAGGGAGGAAAAAACACACTATTATGGATAGAGATAAAGGGCCTGAAATTGGGACTGGTGAGAACGGCACCAACCAGATTGTGTGAAGTCACGTTGTTTTTTATTTTGTTAATAATAGTGGCCTTTGATTATAAAAGAAAGCCTAGGAGAGTTTTAAATGGAGACCAAGCACCATTAACATAATACTTTTTAAAGAGCACTCTGCTGGCTGGTTGGAAGAAGGCAAAAAAGCCAGTTGAAAAAGACCCATTAGGACTCAGGTTAAACCTGGGTGTAACAGTGGAGATATCAAGAAGAAAATAAGTTCCTATGTAATTAGTAAAAATCTATTATTTTCTCTAATTTTCTATGATTAGAAGTATATGATAAACTATTCATATCATCACATTTTTATAACATGAAATAATATTTTAAAAATTTTACTCATTGTTTAGACTAAAGAAAATGTCACTGTTGACGTATGTATCCATGTTCTATTAAACAGGCTTCAAGTTGAGGCAAAATAGGGGGTGGAGAAGTAGTTCGGAAATTCTCATTATAAGCAATTGTCTATTTTGCTTTCAACTCTCCCTTTTAACTTTGGCTTTGTGTAGATAGAATCTACAATAATCTGGCCCAGTGAATTGTGCTTGAAACAAACTAAACATCTCATAAATATTAAACTAACAGAAATAAAAGAGTAAAACTGTGAAGCAGAAAGATAGAATCTTGAAGGCAAATTGCTAATTTGCTACAAGAAATTTTCTCTTCCTCCATCTCTGTCTGCTTCTTCTTTATCCTCTCCAGTTCCCCTTCTTCATCCTCTTCCTCTTCCACTCTTTTTTTTTCAAGTTTTACAGTTGATCAAAATTACTCTCATGAAAATATTGATGACTTCACAGACTATTGAGTGTTTAGTGTTGAAAGAGTTGGAGCAAAATCAGACATTTTTCATAAGGCTATGGTTGAAAACATCCACTCCACATAAATGCTTTGTTTTCCTATTTCCTAAGGTTTTGATATTTTACCAATAAAATTTTAGGAACTATTAATATGTCTACAAGAATGTTTCATTCAAAGCGTCCTTGAAACTGTTAACACCATTAGGAGTCAAATTTCTTTCTAGCCAGTCACCCTGTAATAAGGGAGATAAATCTTGATTTTCCTGTTTGGGTAATTCTTGCTGTTTATTATGTTGAGCTGAGAGGGAATTTGGATAATATCTTTTCTAGCCTCACTTTCATAGTTGAGGTATAAATTTTATATTTTCCAATTACCTCACATTATTTTAGTATCATGCAAGACACACGTATTTTAGTTCTCATAAAAATACTAGTGTGATAGTTTTATGTATCCACTTGGCTAGGCTGTAGTCCCCAGTAATTCAATCAAACACTAAACTAGGCATTTCTATGAAGTGTTTTGTAGATAGTATTAATTTCATAATAAATTCACTTTAAGTAAGGGAAGTTATCCTGGATAAAGGGGATGGGCCAGATTCAGTGAGCTAATAAAGCTGAGGCTTCCATGAAGAAGAAAGTCAGTTCCTGGACTGCAGCTTGAGGTCATGGCCCAGAATTCTAGCTGCTCTTTCTGGGAGCCTAACTTGTGGACTTGGGACATGACTGCTGGGCCCCAACAACCATGTAAACCAAGTCCATGTTATAAATATGTTAATATATATCTCCTGCTGATTCTGTTTTTCTGTTTCAACCCTACTGATTCAAATAATAAAATGTCATAGGTTTATGTTCAGACAATGCAACCATAGATATAAATCTGAAATGCCTAGTAATTCTCTTACATTCTTCAAGCAAGTTGTAAAGATACTTCAAAGGACTTACTATGAGTAAGGTACTAGATTAAACACTATAGCATGTGCACAAACTTCAAGGTTTTATCAACAAAAATAGTACCAAGAAAGAGTAAACTAAATGTCATAAGAGAAGAGCATAGCACTATAATTGTATAATGAACAATTTGTCCAAATATAGAGTTATTAAATAGTCAAGAACAACCTGGGCTTATAACTATTATTGTGGGTTATTTGGTTGATTTTTTTTGTTTGTTTGATTGGAAGTTTAGGAAACATATCTATTTCTCTATTCAGGGCTCATTTTTTAAACTTTCAAATAATTGGAAATTTCAGATATAAGATGAAATAAATTTTAGTTCATGCAATAGTCAGTGCCTAAGATATTGACCCCAAAATGCATATAATACATTGATCAACTCCTCTTTTGATTTGGAAGTTTCAAAATATCTAGGCCTAGAAGATAACATTTGACATTCCCTTTGATTAGTGAGATTGATGAAAATTTAACAGGCCAATAGAGATTTCAGTTCAACCTATCTACTAATTAAGTCATATTTCATTTTTTTAAAGTAGAGAAGTAATTGAATCATTTAAAAAATCAGAACGTAATAGTGTGGCTTCTAGAAAATAGCCATTGCACAATCATCTGTCATCAGACAATATATGGCATTATTTGCAGCAAATATCCTAGACACTGTACAGAATTCAGAAAAATAAATTGCATGATTGATTTCACTATGTCCCATATATTTTGGATTTTTGTGTTTTTGTTGTCATTTGTTTCCAGGATGTTTTTTTTGTTTGTTTGTTTGTTTTTATTTCTTCTTTGATCTCTTTGGTAACTCATTTATTATATAATAGCATGTTATCTAGCCTTTATGTGTTTGATTTTTTTATTGTTTTTATTATACTTGGTTTCTAAATTTATACCATTGTGGTCTGAGAATACCTTATGCTTGATATGATTTCAATTTTCTTGAATTTGTAGCCTGTTTCCTAATATGTGGTCTATCTTTGAAAATATCCCATGTGCACTTGAGAAGAATGTATATTCCGTAGTTTTAGGGTGAATTGTTCTGAAGATGTCAATTAGTTTCATTTGATCTAGTGAGTCAATTAGGATTTCTGTTTCCTTGTTGATTTTTGTCTAGAAGATTTATCCAGTGATGTCAATGGGGTATTAAATTCCCCTGCTTTGATTATATTGGTGTCGATCTCTCCCTTGATATCTTTCAGAAGTTGTTGGTTTTTGGTTTTTGTTTTTTTAATGTATTTGGTTGCTCCAGTGGCAGGGTAGCGCCCTGTGTCCCTCTGGTGCACACTTGCAGTGTGGTCCTGGGGCCTGGGTGAGGCACTGGGTGCCTCTGGCTCACAAGGTCAGCACAGTTGTGGGGCCTGCAGGGGAGGGGCATGGGGTCTTCTGGTGTGAACTCATACTGCATGGCCCTGTAGCGCAGGGTCCTGGAGCACAGGGTCCTGGAGCCTGAGTGGGGAAGCACAGGAGGTCTCTCTGGCCTGCACTCACTGGGGATGTCTGGGAGCCTGCAGCGAGGTAACACACCACTCACCGCAGGGGTATGGTGGTGGTGGCCCCTTGTGAATTATGGCTGGTGGTGGTGTCTGAGGCCAGTCTGGGTGTTGGAGTGGTTGCGCTCCTGGCCTCTGCTGTTCCCACCTTCAAGATGGTGTGGGCTGCATGCCAGAGCCATGCCCAGCCTGGGAGTGCCAGTGGCAGTAACAGGGTCTTTCTGTCCAGTAGAGTCTGATCCGCCAGTCCTCAGGACTCCTGCGAGATCTAACTGCCCCTCACTCACCCACACACACCCCACACACATCCATACACTCCCCTCTCACTCCTTTACTCACTCACACTCTCTCCCTCACTACCATCCTTTTGGCTTCCATGTTGGGATCCCCATTAGTAGAACTCTTAATAGTATATCAAATCCATAAAATATGTGCTTTTTGTTTTTGTTTTCTCCCAAAGAAAAGTATATACTATTCAAGTTAGTGTTTCATAGGTATAGGATATATTTTTGGTAATATATATTGCTATACGGAATAATATAATTATAAACAATGATGAAAACATACTATGTTTTTTTTTTAAATAGTAAAACTATATTTCTTGCAAATATTACTTCACTTTCCAAATGTTTATCCAGTTAGAAAAGAGTATTCTGAGGGATCTCTGATTTCAACATTTAACAGCAGTCTCTTCCCAATTTTTGCCATCATTAGTATTAATATAGTGCTTTATATATGCAAAGTTATTTCAAATGAAGGAAGCTGTATCTGGTGTTATTTTAACAATATTTTAAGGCTCTTTTTTTAAAAATATATTTTATTGATTTTTTACAGAGAGGAAGGGAGAGGGATAGAGAGTTAGAAACATTGATGAGAGAGAAACATCGATCAGCTGCCTCCTGCACGCCCCCTACTGGGGATGTGCCCGCAGCCAAAGTACATGCCCTTGACTGGAATCGAACCTGGGACCCTTGAGTCCGCAGGCCGACGCTCTATCCACTGAGCCAAACCGGTTAGGGCTATTTTAAGGCTCTTTTGTGTAAATTCCAAACCCTTTAATAATGCTCCTATCTCTGCCTTTTCTTCCTTTCTCCATCCCACAATCCCAGCCAACCATCATGGATAACTGAATGCCCCCAAGACAGAAACATACATGAATACATGCAGTTTCCTTCTATTATCTTATTCTTCACCACTCTTCATATCCTTGTCTCTGTTCTGGCCATACTAGTAGGTCGAGAATTAATTCAGTCCCACTGCTCACTCCAAATCATTATTTCTGCTTCTTTGAGTATTTAACTTCCTCGCCATGATATCCTCTCCCACAGATACAGTTTCCCTGGCTAACATCTCCTAATTCTTCAGGCTTTTAGCCCACTCATATCTGGTAGGATTAGGGAGTTACCCTGACCAGAAAAAAGTATAATGGTCACTTCTCATAGATTACAGTACCATCCTGTAAGCACACTATCTAAATAATCTCTTTCCTTGATAATTTTTCTCTCTTTAGTTCTTTGAGAATTCGGACTGCCTTCTTCATTGTTGGATACCAATCTTATTGTTTAGTATATAATAGGATCTCAAATATTGTATCAACAAATAAATGATTCCTTTATTTATATATTAGGAAGTTGAGAATAACAAACTATTAGCTTTATTCAAGAACTTCAAAATAAGGATTATAGAGCTTTGTGGTGTAATGGAATCAGGACAGCACTGGGTATAAAACACATTTACTTTATTCTTCCTCTTTTAAAAAAATTATCTTTATTGTTGAAAGTAATACAGATGTCCTCCCTTTTTTCCCAGTTGACCCTCTCCACCCTGCTCCCGCCCACCCCAGGCCTTCACCACACTATTTCTGTGTCTATAGGTTTTGCATATCCTATCTAATAAAAGAGAAATATGGTAATTAGCGTACGACCACTACCCTTCCCATTGGCTAATCAGGGCGATATGCAAATTAACTGCCAACCAAGATGGTGGCCGGCAGCCAGGCAGCTGAGAACAGGATGCTTGGTTGACCCAGCGATAGAGGAAACCAAGGTTCCTGCCTGCGGCTGCAGGGCTCTGAGTTCCTGAAGCAACAGCTCCAAAAGATACAATGTTTCAATTAGAGAAGCTAAAAGATGGCGGTTAATCTGCATACTCAGGCTCCAAGCGGTAGAGCGAAGCCAAACAGCCCTGAAGCCGCAGAGCAGAGAGGCCTCAATGCCCGGGGATCAGCAGAGCCGGGAGGCCTCCGGGCCCGGGATCAGCGGAGCTGAGAGGTCTCCGGCCTTGGGATCAGTGGAGCCGAGAGGCCTCCCGGCCCCGGGATCAGCGGAGCCGCAGGCCTCCCGGCCCCAGGATCAGCTGAGCTGAGAGGCCTCCTGGCCTGGGATCAGCGGAGCCTGATGGAAGCCCTGTGTGTTTATGCACCCTGGGGGTGCAGAGGTCCTGTCCTAGGCAGAGGCCTATGGCGAAATTTTCGACTCTGAGAAGCAGCCTACGGGCTGGAAGGCGGCTCCTCTGACCTCAGTGCTGGAGAAGACCATTAAGCAGAAAACTAAAGAAACCGATTTTACATCATTTCCCAGGTGTAGAACAGTTGGCATGTAAGCCCCTGACCAGTGCCCAGCCTCTCCTCTGTCAGTCTATCTCACTCTTAGGTACCATGTTCTTTGTTCTGTCTTAACTGCAACTCATTTTTAAACTAGATTGCTTTTAAAAGAAGACTAAATAAAGTTTCCCTTAAGTTATTTAGGTGGTGTTGGGGCTGCTGGGGCTGCTGGGGGCCTGATAGAAGACACAAACACGCAGCGGGGGGCCTGTACCCAGCAGCCCCAAGGCCCACCACCTTGGTGCTGGGGCTGCTGGGGCCCTGATCAAAGACCCGCAGCCCCAAGCCCCGCCATCAAGGTGCTGGGGCTGCTGGGGGTATCAGAGACACAAACCCGCAGGCCTGGCACCCAGCAGACCCAAGGCCTTCGTGGCAGCACTAAGGAGCAGCAAGCCGAGCGGTAGGAAGCAACAAGCAGGTGGGCAGTAACGAGGGAGGGGTCCCGGACTGCAAGAGGGCACATGCTGGGCTAAGGGACCCCCCACCTATCCCCAGTGCACGAATTTCGTGCACCGGGCCTCTAGTCTATATATATAAAAGCCTAAGCAAACGTCCAACCTTTCGACCCTCTAACTGGTAGCTATGACATGCACTGACCATGCATATGAGATGCTGAACGCAGGACCTGCCGAGCTGCGGTGACTTGGCAGCTGTGGTTCTCAGGTGACATACCCGAAACCACAGAGGAGAGAGCCCAATCCCAGGGTGCATCACCAGAGAACTGCCCTCTTGCAATCTGGGACCCGTCAGGAGATGTCAAAGAGCTGGTTTCAGGCAGATCTTTGCAGGCCAGGCCGAGAGACCCAGGCCTCTAGTATGCATATAAGTTCTTTGGTCAATCTCTTCCTGCCCCCGTCATCCTACTCCCTTCTTTCTGATATTTGTCAGTCTCTTCCATGCTTCCATGTCTCTGGATCTTTTTTTCCCTCAGTTAATTTTGTTCTTGTGCCAATGCCAGGCTGGTTTGATTACAACGGCCTTGTAATATAATTTGATGTTTAGTATTGTGATCCCTCCTATTTTGTTCTCCTTTCTCAAGATTGCTGCAGTTATTTGGGTTTTTAAAAATTTTGTTGTTGTTGTTGTTGTTCCATATACATTTTTGGAGTATTTGTTCTAGATCTCTGAGATATGCCATTGGTATTGAATCTATAGATTGCTTTGGGTAGTATAAGCCTTTTAAGGATCTTAATTCTTCCAATCCGGGAACATGATACACACTTGCACTTGTTTAAACCTCTCTTTATTTCTTTGGTCAATGTCTGGTAGCTTTCCAAGTACAAGTCTTTACCTCCTTTGCTTTGTTTATTCATAAGTATCTTAAATTTTTGTTGCAATGGTAAATGGGATTTTTTTTTTTTTTTAGTTTCTCTTTCTGTGAGTTCATTATTGGTGTTCATCCAGCCATCTATTTCTGGATGTTGATTTTATATCCTTCTACTTTGCCAAACTCATTATTTAAATCTTGTAGGTTTTTGGTAGAGTTTTTAGGGTTTTCTATGTATAATATCATGCTATTTATGAACAATGAGTTTCACTTCCTCCTTTCCAATTTGGATGCCTTTTATTTTTTTCTTCTTTCTGATTGCTGTGGCTAAGACTTCCAGTACTACGTTGAATAAGAGTGGTTAAAGCAGGCATCCCTGTCTTGGTTCTTGTTCTTAAGGGAAAGGCTTTTATTTTTTGGCCATTGAGTATCATGTTGGTTTTACATCATATATGACCTTTATTATGCTGAGGTATAATCCCTCTGGTCCCTCTTTGCTGAGGGTTTTTATCAAAAATGTGTGCTGGATTTTGTTGAATACTTTTTCTGCATCTATTGATATAATAATAGTATTTTTATCTTATCTTTCTTTTGTTTATCTGATGTATCACATTTATTGATTTATAAATAATGTACCAGCCTTGCATGCCTGGAATAAATCCCAATTGGTCATGGTGAATAATCTTATTAATATATTTCTGGGTCTGATTTGCTAATGTTTTGTTGAGGATTTGGGCATTTATGCTCATTAGAGATATTGGTCTATAATTTTCTTTCTTTGTATTGTCTTTTTCTGGTTTTGGACTTAAGATAATGCTGGCCTCATAAAAAGAGCTTGGAAATTTTTCTTCCTCTTGGATTTTTTTGAATCATTCGAGGAAAAAAGGTGTTAGTTCTTCTTTGAATGTTTGGTAAAACACCTGTGAAGCGATCTCATTCTTTTGATTCAGAATTCATTCCAATTATGTCCAAGATTATCTGTTCCTTGCTAATAGTTATACTTCTTTTAGAAATTGTCTTTGTGTATTGTCTCCTAATCCTCACTTCCAATGTATTCTTCCATCTGCTGCAATCTGGCTTCTATCTCTCTGATACACTGAATTTGACTTGAAAAGTATCAGAATGAATCTTGATCAACATCCCCACTTACTGAAAGAAATATATACTTTCTTTGGCTTCATAGGTACCACAGTTTTCTATTATCTTTACAACATTTATTTCTCCCCGTTAGTCTCCTTTCTTGGCCTCCTCTCTTCCCAAAGTCTAACGTGGCAGATATTATGGTTTTGGCCTGAGCCCCTTTATGTCTATCAATACAGACACTCAGATGTCCAAATCCCAGTTGACATCTCCACCTGGTAAATTAAGAAGTCTTCCATGCACCTGATTCCTACACATTCTTATCCAATTCAGTAATTCCATAAAACTAGAATCCATCCTTTTCCTCTTCAATTTTTTTCAAAACACTTATGTAATATATCAGTAAATCCTGTAGGTTCTATGTTTTAAAAATATCTTGAATGCAACAATAATTTTTTTACAAGTTTCATAACTACCAACCTGGTCTAAATCACCATATTATTTCACCTGAACTACTGCAATAGACTCTTAACTGAACTCCTCATTTCTGTTGATGCTATTCCTTAATCTCTTTTCAATAATGGCTAAGCTGGAGTAATCTTTTTAAGAAAGTAAATAGATGATTCCTTTTCCTACTTCAACCCTATAAAAATTTTTAGATTACCTTTAAATTATAAAGTTTAAAAAAGGTATTTCATGGTTTACCACTAGCCCATACTCAAGACAATAGGTTAGATGATGCTACACCTTGACCACTCTATTTTAGTTATAGTGACTTCTGCGATTTTTCTTGAACAGACCAAGTTTTTTTCTGGCCTCTTGATCTTGCTGTTTCCTCGGCCAGGAAAGTTCTTCATTTCCTTCACATGGTCCAGCATTTCTCAGTCTTGAGGACTAAGAATCTATCTGACATGACACTATCTACTTCATTTTTGCTCTCCTTATCTTGTTTGCTTGGTAATTATCCAATTTTTACTTCTTGCTTGTTATCTATTTTTCATCACCATCCACATGGAAACAGTAATCATATTTGTGATCATTATGATAATACTTCAGTACATACATTATAGGCACTCATTGATTGTTTTTTGACTGATTATATAAATGAATACTACTAAGTATGTGTGTGATCCTTGTACCTCAGTTTTGTCATCTGAAAGTGAAAGGACTTGGACTTGATCATGCATGAATTACTTTCTACATTTAAAATTATTTGAATTTCTGATATATTGTTATTGATCAAATGTTTATTTGTATGATATAGTGTACATAACACTTAGAAAAACGGTTAGACTTTAACCCAAAATCGAAATCATTAAGAAAACAAGATTAAAACTGATTTTCTGGGGCACTTTTTCTAAAAAATATATTAATGACCATGAAAAAAATAGGAAAGAAAAGCAGGGAATCAAGGCCACAGGTTTTATTTTATTTGAATTGCATCAGTTTTCTTATATTGTCAAGATATTACCTTGTAAAAATTAATGAATATGTCAGTATACAACTATTTAATTTCGATGAAAACCAAGGATTTCAGGGTCTTTGAAAAATTATGCTTCACTTTTTAAAAAAAGAGAAATGTCCAATATCTACAGGGATGTAAACTTACAGCACAGGAAATAAAGTCAATAATATTGTAATCATTGTACCCACTTGGCACCACACATTATAATAACTATACTATGCATGGTGCCAGGTGGGTTCTAAACTTATTGGGAATATCACTTCATAAGTTATGTAAATGTCTATCCACTATGTTGCACACTTGAAACTAATATAATATTGAATATTAACTGTAATTAAATAATTTTAAAAGTAAAATAAAAAGTCCTAATTTTTTCACCACATATAAAATTAACTTTCTTTGAGGGATGGCATTCTTAATTTGAAACTGGAAATGTTTTTTTTACCAGAAAATGTTTCAGTTGTAGCTTTAGCAGTCACTCATGGCTATCTACCCAACATCCCTCTTCACCAACCGCTTTTTCTTTTTTTCTTATTCTCAAAACAGATTTGTTCAGTGACCTCCCCTCCTGCACATGGCCGAGCGCTTTGGAGTACGTGGAGTGCATCCTCTGACAGTGGTCCTGACATAGCTCAGTTGTCTGTAGTTAGCCCTTCCCCTTGGCAGTGACTGGTTTGGTCATGAGCATTTGATTCAATTCCAGCTAATGAAACGTAAAACACCACCATGTGGCTTCTGCTAAATGTTTAATTACTCTTAAAAGGAATCCCCAAAAAGAGATGGTTCCTTTTCTTCCATTGGCTTCTTTCCCTTCCTGGGAACAGCTGTCTCCTGGAACTCTGCAGCCACCCTACAGAACCAGGGGGACTATTCTGAGCATTGAGTGGACACTTCAGGGATGGCGACACAAGACATGCAAAAGCCCGGTTCCTCCAGGATGTTCCTGGATAAGACATTTCAATAAACATTTTGCTTTTAATTTTAATGTCCATTTTTTTTTAAATCTGAAATAATATTATAGAATTTTCTTATAACTATTATGGCAAATCCTATTTAATATGTGTAAATATGGCAATTACAACTTCTGTTTAAATATGGATTCAGTCACATTAAAGGTCAAATTAAAAACTCTTGTTGAAATTTCTGAATTAAAAACAAAACAAAACAGAAAATACCCCATCTATTAATAGGGAAATTTTTGAGTATTTTTTTCCATGAGTCAAATGATGCTATATTGAGCCACTGACTCACACCACCTCATGCCATTTTAATTATTACCCCAAATATTTACAAATAGCTGGAGAGGAGAAGAGGGAAATGTAGACCAATGTTGCCCAGTTGAAATACAATATGAGCCACATATGTGTACCACACATGTAATTTTAAATTATCTAGTAACCATATCTAATAAATAAAAAAGACACATAAAAATAATTGTAATGATATATTTTATTTAATATACAAAAATATATCATTTTAACCTGCAATCAGTATAAAAATTACTAATGAGAAATTTTTTATTTTTATTTCATAATAATCTTCAAAATCTAGTGTGTATTTTATAGAGCATGTCAATTTAGAAATGTCAAGTTCTCATTAGTCACATATGACTAGTAGCTATCAAACTGTACAGTTCAGTTTTACAAGGATAGAACAGAATAATGATAACTGAACCACAGATAAATGGAATTTGTGATAACAGTTTACTCCTCTATTAATTCTAAGCTATGAGGCTGAAACATAGCATACATAACATCTTGAGAGTAGAGCACAGATCTGTTGGCATGAAAGTGGGGTCTCAATATACTCTAATAATAAAAGCTTTTCACTATTAAACCCCTTCTTGCTCCTGACTTCTGTGTTATGTCATATTTCACAGCATCTTATGTAGACAGGACCATGTATCCCACTGATAATCATCCCCTCTTCTGTTACAGGCTAGAATTTATTTTCTTATGTGAAGACAGTGGAACTTGCATCAATTGTAAATTAAAGAGAAAGATTCATTTAAAATGCTTTTGCCTAGCATATAATAAGCTAACCACAGAGCTATTTTAATGGATCAAGAAATGCTCACTCTTGGTGCCTGAGGACTTCTAGGAGCTACAAGATAAATGATGAAAAAAATGACTATAAAATGTTTTAAGTTTGGGAAACTTGGTCATTTGTCTCTCTCTTTCATACTTCTCTGCCTGTGGCTATTTTCCTGCCAATCTGTCTCCAGTGCTCAAGAGTTATAGCCTCAGCTGTTAATTACAACAATAAATCTAAAGCTCGTGATTATTTGTGCCATGTGCCCACCCGTGGTGGCACTTCCTTGCATAAGAAGAATATGTAACACAACCAATAGAATCTGCTCTCTGACATAAAACAAGCAGGCAGGTAGTGTCTCAAGCCATTGCCTGTAAACTGGACTTTAAAACAGTTACTAATAATGTGGAGGAGGATACACAAGGTAAAATATCTAAAGTATCTGACATGGTGTCTGGCACACTAAAATATATTAGTTTCTTTTCCATGTTTCACATTTTCTAAATGTGTTCTTTTATTTAAAAGAAAAAGGTTGTATGAGATATAAAAATGAAGAGATAATGAAAGAAAGGAAGTCAGGAAGGGAGAGATGAAGAGAAAGAGGAGAAAGGAAGGAGGAAGGAAGGAAGGAAGGAAGGAAGGAAGGAAGGATGAGAGAGAGGGAGGGAGGGAAGGAGGGAAGCCAGGCAGGCAATATGGGAGGGAGAGAGAGAGGAGGGGAGAAAAGGAGGGAGGAAGAACTGTCTGAAAATTCCACCCTTTCAGCTATATATTCACCAATAGTGTAAGAGTTTCTGCCCTGGCTGGGTAGCTCAGTTGGTGTAAGTGTCATCCTATATACCAGAACTGCAGGTTGGCTCCCTGGTCAGGGTCAGGGCACGAAGCCAGGCAGGCAATATGGGAGGGAGAGAGAGAGGAAGGGAGAAAAGGAGGGAGGAAGAATTGTCTGAAAATTCCACCCTTTCAGCTATATATTCTCCAATAGTGTAAGAGTTTCTGTCCTGGCTGGGTAGCTCAGTTGGTGTGTCATCCTGTACACTGGAACTGCAGGTTGGCTCCCCGGTCAGGGTCAGGGCACTTAAAAAAATCAACCAATGAATGCATAAATAAGTGGAACAACAAATCTCTCTCTCTCTCTCTCTCTCTCTCTCTCTCTCTCTCCCTTGACCCTCTAAACATAAATAAATAAATGTTAAGAAAAAGTGCTCAGCTTCCGATTTTAGACTTTTCTAGCTTTGAATCCTTGAAACTCAATTCTCTCTCATTAGAAGGTTTATCTGACTTCTTTGTGCCTCAGGTTTCCCCTCTGTGAAATGTAGATAAAAATAGTACTTTCATCATAGTACTGCTATGCGATTAAACAAAAATTATGTGCAGAGTGTACATAACTCTTCCCAGAACAAGGCAAATGCTTGGTTATGACCAGTCATTATTACTCAAAGGAACTGTCTTTCCAAAATACGTCTGCATCACTCTGGGACTCTGGACACTAAATAAGACCCTGAACATTTAAGAGCAGTGATGGCTGGCACTCTGTCTCTACTTGCAGAGGGATACAGCTGGAAGCAGTTGCAGCAGAAAATTAGCCATCTGGATGAGGAGCATGCTAAAAACAAACAAGCACATGACAAAGCCATGGCTGGTGGAAAAACCTGATTTAAACGCTTTCTTGCCTACCAGCTATGGAAAGAGACACAGTCTTCTCTTTTTTGATTGAGTTGCAGTCAGAATGCACACCAGCTTAGATCTGACCTGAATTGTTTGCTGGGGAAACCTTGGTGCACATATTATAAGGAAGAAACCCCAAGGAGCTCACTCCATAGCATTTTCTCATGGGGCCAGATTCTGAGAGCCAGTCTGTTGAAGAGTCCTGCCTGGCATCAGATGCTGGCTAAGATCATGGCACATTTTAAATCAAAATGAAATACACTATTTCAAATTTCACCACAAATCGGCTGCTAACATCTCTGCTGCTTCCTTCTACCCTTTCCTCTATTCTTACCATCTCTTCTCCCTGCTACGCACACTTGTTGTTTTTGTTCTGGAGGTAGGCTATTCTGTCAAGGTGCTTGCTTAGAAGTCCTTCTGAAATGACGAGAGCAAGGTCTTGCTCCAGAACAAGAGCTGCTATTTCAAATGGGGTCAGTCCACTGTGCATCAGCCTCGCCTCCCGGGGCCCAGGGAGAGCATCCTGAATGGCATGCTTGACAGTGATCGTTGTTGTCTGTCAGTCTATAAAGCACTTATCTTCCTTTCTCATTATGAGCACCGAGGAGAAAGCTTGAAAATTTATACCATTTCTTGACATTTGTGTTTTATTCAACAGAAGGATTGTATAAAGGCATTTTAATTCAGTTTATGAGCCTCATTTGATAATTTTTTATGTGCCAGCCATCATACTAATGGGAAGATAAAAATGAAGATGTGGGCTTCTCTAGTAATTTAAAATCTGGTAGTAGTTTCCATCACAAACATAAATACAGTGTAATAAAACAGGGTAAGTGTCACAATGAAGGTACACAGAAAATTGTGATGTAGCACAGTGGAGATGAGGCTACATGTCTAAGAAAGAAGTTGGGGTGGTCCTTGTGACAGCTTAAAAATCCACACTTCACCTTGTGGGTATGGGAAATCATGGAAGGATTTTCTCATCATAAAGGTAAAATTTGCTTGCTAACACGAGATAACAGAATATTTTTTAATGCAGAACAAACTCAACTATCTGAAAGTTTAAAAAATAAAAAGTAGCCCTGGCCAGTTTGGCTAAGTGGATAGAGCCTCGGCCTGTAGACTGAAAGGTCCCAGGTTCGATTCCGGCCAAGGGCACATGCCTGGGTTGTGGGCTCGATTCCCAGTAGGGAGTGTGCAGGAGGCAGTCGATCAATGATTCTCTCTCATCATTGATGTTTCTATCTCTCTATCCCTCTCCTTTCTTCTCCAAAATCAATAAAAATATTTTAAAAAGTAAAACTGATGTATACACATAAACTATGCATACATATATACATAAATATATGTATAGACACTGAAAATATAACCGTTAACATCAAAGATGACTTACAATTATACATGTTATAAATCTGCTCCTGAATTGTGATATGGTGAGCTTTCAAACACAGTCAGACAAAGAATGCAGCCATCAGATGGAGGTACTGAGAAGCTAGTGTGTAAGCCTAGATATTAAATTTTTTGTGTAGCAAAGCAATGTGTTCCAATGGAGTGTCTAGAATTTTATTTATCCTAAAAATAATTGAGCCATAAAAATATATAAGCTTCATCATTAAGCTAAGAATTTTTAAAAAATTATTTTCATCAATCCTGGGAACCATGTGAGAGACATAGTGGATTTTTTAATTTATTCTTTATCCAAGCCTTTAGCATACCCTAGGAAAATTAGTTTTACAGGTGCAAAACAAGGAAACATCTTATCTTCTGAATATAGAGGTTAAGATTGCTAAATAAATACACGTATGCATAAAGACACATCACCCAGATATACACATCACCACAGAGGTGAATGAAGATTAAACAAGTAGGAAGACTTTGCTCTTTCTTCTGTTTTGGTGTGAAACTCATGTGTGGACCACCAAAGGCTGGGCCTGATGAGTGAGTGCAGCCACTCCAGCCGATTGCCCTTTACAAATCCTGCAGCAGCTCTTCTCCTTTGTAGACCAATCATGTTATGCACATGCTGAAAGGAAGGAAGATAAGAGCAAGGCAAGTGGGACATACCTAATATAACGCTAAAAATTGACTTTGACCTAGGAATATATTTCCCATTTTTTATTTGCCTTGCCTTCATGATTTTTATCTACCTGCATTCTCTTACATAAAGAAATATCTTTATAATTTGTTATAAAACTGTATGTGTGTATTTGTGTGGTTGCATGTGTGTGGGCACTTTAATACACATTAGATTTAGGTGATAAACACCTTTTTAATAGATATACAAAGAGAATAAAATCAGAGTACCTGTTGACACACAAGCTTCATTCCGGTACTTCCGTCCTACTCACAGGCCCCATTTTACTAAAAAACACGTCCTCGGCACTCGGCACACCACCTTTCTAGGTCACATTTCAGAAGAACCATATTTCTAAGTATCTGCTCTACAGATACAGACAGCCATCTGGAATTTGGGGAATTACTGCTTGTTTTAAAGTGCGTGTCACTCAACATATAGCCAATATCAAAGTGATGAGGTCGCTGGGTCCTCACAGGTCTGTGAGGCTGCTCTGCTGTGGACTCTCAAAGGTCCCTGGGAGGCAGGGAGGAGGAAAGCTGCAGTCTGTTGATGTAACGGGGGTGGGGGCAGCAAAACACAAATCAAGGACGGGAGCAGACATTGTCTTAAGGACAGCACGTCCTTTTACTCAGCATGTCCTCCCCTCCGGCACATCCTCCCCTCGAACATATGCTTCCCTCCAGCACGTTCTCCCCTCCAGCATATGCTTTCAGGGACTCCAAAGAAAAAAACAAACAGAAAGGATCTTTAAAAAAATAAAACGAATATTAATCACAAAAGACCTATGATACATAAAATTATCTAATTACTCTAATTCAAAAGATGAGCAAAATATATGGGAGATGCCAAAAGTTTTTGTTCAATAGGTTTTTAGAAAAAAAAAAAATACTTGAGAAGTTCCATGGAGTTTCTTAGGATTTACAATATATACTTCTTGATTAACCCCTTATTATTGTTTTCTCTACTTAGAGGACATCCATAAAGCCATCATGGGTATGCATTCTAATCTGTCTTGCCCCAGGACTGTTTTTGAATCAACTCATTCACGAAGCTATCTTTTTATCTATGGTGATGTACTGAGTACAAATAATCCCAGAAGCCAAGGACCCCATCCTATTTAATAAAAGCCTGATATGCTAAGTGTCTGGTCGACAGGTAGGTCGTTCAACAAATCTAAGCGTAATATGCTAATGTTATGGTAAGGCTGCTCAACTACTTGCTATGAAGTGCACTGACCACGGGGGGAAAGTGCTCCAACTGGTAGGTGAGCTTGCTGCTGGGGTCCGGCCAATTGGGACTGAGTGAGATGGGCGGGATATGCCCTGGAGCCCTCCCGCGGTCCCTCCAAGGCCCCAATCATGCACCGGTGGGGTCCCTCAGCCTGGCCTGCACCCTCTCGCAATCCAGGACTCCTCAGAAGATTTCAGAGAGCTGGTTTCGGCGCAATTCCACAGGCCAGACCGAGGGACCCCACTGGTGCACGAATTCATGCACTGGGCCTTTAGTATCATATAAAAGACATTGACATATAAACACATAATTATAAGCAGAGTGTAATCTACACTAATAAAAGAGAAAGATGGTAATTGGCGTACGACCGCTACCCTTTTCATTGGCTAATCAGTGAGTATATGCAAATTAACTGTCAGCCAAGATGGCGGCCGGCAGCCAGGCACTGAAGCGAGCAGGGAGGCTTGCTTGCTGCAGACTCCAACGTTCCCCGCCT
>NW_005353538.1:9390312-9398908 GCF_000412655.1 Myotis brandtii | reverse complement strand
AGCCTCTCCTGCCTCCTCAGCAGCGCTAAGGATGTCCGACTGCAGTTTAGGCCTGCTCCCCGCTGGCATGTGGACATCCCCCGAGGGCTGCCGGGCTGCCAGAGGGATGTCTGATTGCCAGCTTAGGCCCAATCCCCCCGGAAAGCAGGCCTAAGCCAGCAGGTGGTCATCCCCTGAGGGGTCCCAGACTGCAACAGGGCACAGGCCGGGCTAAGGGCCCCCCCCTTCCCCCCCCCCGAGTGCACAAATTTTTGTGCACCGGGCCCCTAGTGAATATAATAAAGAACATGAGGAGACTATAGTATGTCTCAATAAGCAGCAACCTACACCACATTGGACATGTCTGGAAGGACTCAGAAAAGATGTAATACCATATCCTATACAATAAAAAAAGAGGAGTTCATCAGATCAACAGGCCCACTATGGGCACTCTAATAAGAGAAGATGATGTAAATGCTGGAGATTGGAAAAGACAATATTCTTGAGAAACTGCATACAACTCTAAGAGACGGGAGTGTTGGATATGGAGAACTGGGTGATGCTAGACAAATCTGGAAGACACAGACAGCAAAGTGAGGCAGTCATAGCAGGGAGGCTATTGAATGCCACAAGGGGTAAATTTAGGATCATTTTCTCATGTACATCTTCATATGCTTCACAGGGAAACCCTGATCAAGGATGCTACCAGGTCTGAATAAATGGAGATAAGCCACCTCATGTTGTAGTCTGGAGCATTAATCACCACAGGCAGTAACTTTTGACAGGTTCACTTTTTTGTTACTATTTCTTCCTATCCCACAAGCATCCTAATCTAGTTCATCTATTTATATTCTTTTCAGATCACATTGTCTCTATGATCATTGTCAGTTAAGTGGTCAATGCTATTAATCATATTGTCATCACAAAATATTTTATTGATAAATGCCAGCATTTGAACTTTAAATTCAATTGTTATTGATCTCTTTTAAGAAAACTTATTTTATTTTATTAATGAAACTTCAAATTATACGCAGAGCTGTAAGTTTGTACCCTTTCCTAAGTTATTAATTAATTCAATCACCTAATATTTGTTGAATGTCTACTGTTGGTATGACCCTTCTGTAGGCCTTTAGAATACAAAGACACATAATATAAGACTCTTGTCCTCAAGGAACAAGAGAGACAGACCCCAAAGTAAGAACCTATCATATCAATTCAGAAGGACATTTAGAAGAATATTTTTATCATGAAGGTATTTACTACTGTTTTATAAATGTCTAGACATTATGCAATTCTTATAGAAAGTGTAGGGCCATAAAACCTGGGATATGAAAGAACAGAAAACATACACTTTACATACATGTATTTTTCCAATAGATGTTTGCTAACATTTATTTGATAAAAGTGATAGATAGCCTGTCTGGTGTGACTCAGTGGTTAAGAGTCAGCCCAGGAACCAAGAAGTCACAGTGTGATTCTGGGTCAGGGCACATGTCCAGGTTGTGAGCCTGATCCCCAGTGGGGGTCATGCAGGAGGCACCCAATCCATGTGAAACAGAACTTTTGGACTGGAACACGCGGTGTTCCCCTGGGCAGGAAGGTTCCCTGGATTCTTTGTCCATAGGAGTTGAAGAATGAATCCATGGATGGAAGATGGTATAGCAAAGGTAGAAATTTATTGAAGAACAAGAACAAATTCCCACATGGGGAAGGGGAAAGAATTTCACAGTACAGACTCCCACGTAGGGAGGGGGAAAGCGTCCCACAGAATGGACTTCCATGTAGGAAGGGGGAAAGGGTCCCATTGAGTTCCTTTTCCCTTTGGCTTATAAAGGCTGCAGATCTTTGTGCCTTGATATTCCCTCTGATTGGTCACTATCCCCTTAGACTGGTTACTATAGTAACTCCTGAGCTCAAAGGGACATGTGAGGTTCCCCCCCCCCCCCCCTTCCTTTTTGTTTTTCTATTCCCTTTGGGCTTTCTTCTTCTCCTTCTGGATGAAGGGCTTCCTTCCCTTTATTTTGTAAATATAGACCTTTTGCTGTTCCCAGCTCCCTCATTCTATGGAAATGTACCTGTTGCAGCTTTTCAGCTTCCCTATTCTATGGAAATATACCTTCTGCTGCTCTGCAGCCCTGTGCTTCTTCCATGGTCCCCCTCATTTCTAAAATTTCCTAAACCTGTCTTTTTCACCCCTAAACATTCCTTTTTCACATGCCTCTATGTATGTTTTTATCTCTCTACTAGAGGCCCGATGCATGAAAATTCATGCAAGAGTAGGCCTTCCTTCCCCCAGCTGCCAGCACCGGCTTCCCTCTGGCACCCAGGAGCTGGGCTGCTGGCACCAGCTTCCCTCCAGCACCCAGGACCTGGGCTTCCCTCCTCCGGCCACCAGCAGGCACCCGGGACCCAGGCTGCTTCCCTCCCACCGCTGCTTCCCTTTGGCCCCGGCTTCATCAGGAAGGACTTCCGGAATGACATCCAGAAGACTCTCGGTCTAATTAGCATATTACCCTTTTATTATTATAGATGCCTCTCCCTTTCTCTCTCCAAAATCAATAAAAATGTGTTTTTAAAGTGATAAAAGTAATTTCTTTTTATTTATTCATAATTCTTTTATTGTTTAGCTCCTAAGCCTGGTAAATCCAATTGAACTATCCAAAATGCGCCAAATGTCAGTGAGGATGTGGAGCAACAAGAACTTTTATTCATTGCTAGTGGAAATGCAAAACGCTACAACCTCCTTGAAAGATAGTTGGTGGTTTCTTACAAAACTAATCACATTCTTACTATCCAATCCAACAAGTACACTCAAAGTATTTATCCAAAGGAGTTGAAAATTATGTCCATACAAAAACCTGCACATGGATGCATACAACAGCTTTCTTCATAATTGCCAAAACTTGGAAGCAACCAGGATGTCCCTCAGTAGGTGGATAGATAAATAAACTATAATATATCTAGACAATAGAATATTATTCTGTACTAAAAAGACAGAAACCATAAAAAGACATAGAGAAAGGTTAAATGCATATTGCTAAGCAAAAGGAGCCAATCCGAAAAGAGTACATACTGTATGATTCCAAATATGTGGCGTTCTACAAAAGACAAAACTATGGAAACAGTAAAAAATCATTGATTGCCGGGGGAGGGTAGAGGGATGAACAGGTAAAGCACAGAACATTTTTAGGGCAGTGTAACTTCTCTGTATGATGCAACAATGTCGGATACATGTCATTACACATGTGTGTACACCCATAAAGTATATAATACCAATTGTAAACCTTAATGTAACCAATAGACTTTGGGTGAGTATGATGTGTCACTGTGTGTTGATCAATTTTAGTAAGTTCATTGCTCTAGGAGAAGATGTTGATTATGGGAAGACTGTGCATATGTCCCGGGAGGAGTATATTGTAAATATTTTTACCTTCCTTTCAAGTTTTCATAAATCTAAAACTGCTTTAAAATTAAGTTTTGTGGTGTTTATTTATTTATGTATTTATTTATTTTATGTACGTATGTATGTATATATTTATTTATTTATTTTTATTTTTAAAAAAATTTTATTGGGGTGACATTAGTCATCATGGACATATAGGTTTCATGTGTGGATTACTAATTTACAAAATCTGTATATAGGACCATGTGCCCACCACCCAAAGTCAAGTCTTCTCCTGTCACCTCATTTTAGGATCCCTTTCTCCTCCCACTACCCTCCCTCTGGCAACCACCACATTGCTTGTCCATTTCTTTTGCTGTGCAGAAGCTCTTCAACACAAAAATCCTAAACAAACTACTAGCTAATGGAATACAACAGTACATCCAAAAAATAATACATCATGATCAAGTGGGGTTTATTCCAGGGACACAAGGATGGTGCAACATTCACAAATCAATCAACGTAATACCCCACATTAACAAAAGAAAGGATAAAATATGATCTTGTCAATAGATGCAGAAAAAACATTTGATAAGAAACAATATCCATGTATGATTAAAACGCTCAATAAAATAGGAATAGAAGGAAAGTACCTCAACATATTAAAGGCCTTATATGATAAGCCCTCAGCCAATATCATACTCAATGGTAAAAAACTGAAAGCTTTTCCCCTAAGATCAGGAAAAGACAAGGATGTCCAGTCCCACCACTCTTATTCAACATGGTACTGGAAGTTCTAGCCAGAGGAATAAAGCAAGATAAAGAAATAAAAGGCATCCAAACAGGGAAGAAAGGACTCAAACTGTCACTTTTGCAAATGACATGATGCTGTATATAGAAAACCCGAAAGACTCTACCAAAAACTATTGGAAACAATAAACAAATACAGTCAAGTTTCAGGATACAAAATCAATGTGCAAAAATCCATTGCCTTCCTGTATATCAAGAACAAAACTTCAGAAAAAGAAATAGAGAAGACAATTCCTTTTGCAATTGTAACCAAAAGAATAAACTACCCAGGAATAAACTTAACAAAGAATTTGAGAGACCTATATACTGAAAATTACAAAACATTATTAAAAAAGATTGAAAAAGACACAACAAAATGGAAAAATATCCCATATTCATGGATTGGAAGAATCAAAATAGTTAAAATGGCCATTTTACCCAAAGCAATATACAGATTTAATGCAATCCCCATCAAAACCCAATGTCCTTTTTTAAAGAAGTAGAATGAGAAATCATCAGATTTACATGGAACCACAAAAGACCCAGAATAGCCAAAGCAATCCTGAAAAAAAAGAACAATGCTGGAGGTATCATGCTACCTGACTTCAAAATATACTTCAGAGCTACGATCATCAAAACAGCATGGTATTGGCAGAGAAACAGATACACAGATCAATGGAACAGAATAGAGAGCCCCAGCTATAAAACCGCATGTATATGGACAGATAATTTTTGACAAAGGAGCCAGAAATGCACATTGAGTAAAGATAGTCTCTTTAATAAATGGTGCTGGAAAAACTGAAAAGCCACATGAAAACGAATGAAACTGGATTGCAGTTTATCCCCATGTACAAAAATAAATTCAAAATGGATCAAAGACTTAAACATAAGACCCGAAACTATAGGTCACATAGAAAAAAATACAGGTAGAAAGCTTATGGACCTGGGTGGTAGAGAACATTTTATGGACTGGACCCCAAAGGCAAGGGAGGTAAAGGCAAAAATAAATAAATGGGACTACATCAAACAGAATAACTTCTATTTATTTTTTAAAATATATTTTAATTGATTTCAGAGAAGAAGAGTGAAAGAGGGAGAGAAAGAGAGAAAGAGAAACATTAATGATGAGAGAGAATCATGGATCAGCTGCTTCCTGCACGCCCTGAACTATGCCGGCCAGGGCCAGGTTGGTGTGTTGTTGTTTGTTTATTGCAATATCTTTTTAAAATTGTTTTTCAGTCCAAACTAGAATTTGTTCAATTAATTTGGAAAATCAATTCTTATCTAATTATGAGTCTAAAACAACTTGGCACTGTTAGGGACAGAAATAGAATATTGAGGACCAGCTATAATTATAAGAAATATTAATCATGCTCTGTTAACTGTGATTGTTTTGTTCTGATGAAGGAAAGAATATTCCAACCTGGCTGGGAGTTGCATGTGGGACCTGGGAAAATCTGAAAAGCCACATGCAAATGAATGAAACTGGATTGCAGTTTATCCCCATGTACAAAAATCATGGATGGAAAGTTGGAAATTTGGTCCATCCTTCACATCTGGGAGCTGCCTATTATCATGGAAAGATTAACAACCTTGTTGCAGAAGCCAGAGGTGCCAGCCCTTTGCAAACTTCCAGGCCTTTGCAAAAGTCCAGCCTTTTGAAAACATCCAGCCCTTTGCATACCCGTAGGCCTTTGCAAATCCCCAGCCCGCAGTGCCTATACACTGCCCATTTTGCATACCCATTCTTATCCCTTTTGCCTACCTACTTCCCTGTGTAATATTGGTCCTTCTACCCAATGTAAGCAGCTGAGTTATGGTGGGTTGCAGAGCTGATTTTTGTGGATGACCTGCTGCTCTCCCGTTCTGCTTGCATTATTGGAATAAATGCTCATGTATGATTCAACCCTGTCTCTGCTGAATTGGCTCAAGCAGTGACAGGCAGCCCGGACCCATGGATTATCTGGTTCCAGCATCACTAATGGTGTGTGCTCCTAGGAGTTATGGAGATAATTACTTCTCAGCTGAAATTCTCAAATGGCTAGTCATTTTGAAAAAAGAAAAAAAAAAGTGTGGTCAAGAAAGAGCTTTATCCAAATTTTCAGGAGAGTATAGTTATAGTAGCCACATATCAGAGGTTGTAAGGATCTGGAGGCAGAGAAAGAAAAACATTTAAAATTAATCTTTTATGTTTTCAAGATTGCTTTTTATTTGGTAAAACCTGACTATTGAAGCTACAATCCTCTATAATTAGTTTTGTAGTATGTCCAAAATCTCAACTACACTGTCTTTGCCGTAGGGTATAAGTTCATCATAAATTTATGTAGCAGCTTATCACTGTCTACAAGACCATTGCTTTCATTATTCTGAATCTTCCAACAGCCACTCAAGTAATTAGTATTCCCTCTGAATGATAATGCTCCATAAGCTCTGTGTTTGTGTTTTTATCACCATCCAAGTAAAGCTCAGAAAAATATTCGGAATGTAATAATGCACTCATAAGTCATTTTTGTTGCCTGAATTTCAAATTCCTGAACCTTCATATGCTAGCCTTTCTAATTATCTCCTATAACTTGTCCCTTTTTCCTTAATTAATACCCACCGAGTGTCTACCATATGCCCTATAATTGTGACTCAGCAGGGGAAAAGAAGGTCTTGTGCCTACCCTCTGGGATCTACTCCAGCCGCATCTAAAGGACTCAGTTTCCTAAACACACCATGCTCTGCTCAACTCCTTCTCCTCAGTCACTTTGAGATCGGAGACTCATCCTTCACAGGAGAGTGAATGGAGGTTTTAAAAGATAAAGCAGCCCTGACCAGTTTGGCTCAGTGGCTAGAGCATCGGCCTGTGGACTGAAGAGTCCCAGGTTCAATTCTGGTCAAGGGCATGTACGTTGGTTGCGGGCACATCCCCAGTAGGGGGTGCGCAGGAGGCAGCTGATCCATGTTTCTCTCTCGTTGATGTTTCTAACTCTCTATCCCTCTCCCTTCCTCTCTGTAAAAAATCAATAAAATATATATATATTTTTTAAAAAGGTAAAGCAGCTTTACAAATGCTGAGGAGTAAATTCTGGCCTTCAGCCCCAAAGATCTGCAGTTTTCTCCATCCAGATAAAGAGGATTAAGTCATCCCCTCTCCCTCCTCCACACCTGCTGCACCACCACACACAAATGAGCATTATAATTGTTAAGATCACAGGCTTCAGAGTCAAAAACCCTCTAACCTCTCTGTGAGCTTGAGCAGCTTATGTAACCGCTGAGGCTCGATTTTTATTATGAAATTGGCATGGTGTCTATTTCATAGGCATCTCAGGGAATGTTTGTACAGATACCTTGTGTCACCTGACTCAAGAATGCTATGGATTAGAAGCTTAAGATCAGAATGAATGTATCTCTTAAACCTGACTATGCCTCCTGGCTAATAGATGGCTCAGCATAGGAAAAGGGAAACTACAATTATAATGAGAGTAGAGGGAAAATTAAAAATAATTAAGAGAAAACAATGGTGGGATGCATGAATTGACTAGGATATGAGCAGACAGTGATGAGCCTTGTGGAAACATGCCAGGATGGTATTACAAACTAACAGAAGATACTGGTCTTTGAGATTAGTCACCTTTCTCTCTCCATTTCACTGGCCAACAGTGGTTTTGAAGGTAAGCAAGTGATCATGGTGACAACAAAAAAGGCAGAGTTCTCACAAGAGCTTTTTATATAAAGTTTACTGGCACCCTGTTGTCCTAACACACTGATTCCTCTTTACTCAGATTTGCATTCTCCATTAAAATAACTCCTTTGGTAGGAGCTGCAAGGGCTTCTGCCAGTATGAATAGAAGAAAAAAAAAGATTCAGGAAAAGAAAACTTGCAGCATTTTAAAAAATATAAGCTTATACAGTTATTGACAGTTAAGGCACCATCATTAGCTTATCAATAAAGTAGGAAAAATGTGCTGAAAGTTTTTAAAGATCTTGTTCTCTTGGCTTAAGTAGAAGATTATCCTAGTATCTGAGCATTAAGGTTTGTTGTTGTTTTTTGTTTGTTTGTTTGTTTCTTAATGGAAATTCATAAATAACTGCTTAGTGGACATTTCAAACTTTGATTTCAAATGATTTTTAAGTTTACCAGAATACTAAACCTTGAAGACATGATCATTCCAAAAGCAACAGAATATCATCAAAATTCCTGGGTTAAAAACAAAACTTCCTCTGTGGAAGCAAAAGTAAAAGAAATGAATTAAATATGAAGATACACAAGGGATTAGCAAATGCTCTTTAGCAGAAAATAAACTGGTAAAGCTGATAGTTGATTATTTCTAAAATATCATTACTCTACTGTACCAGAAAATCCCTCATTCCTTGACCATCCTGTGACGTGTCATTTTCCTTTTAAATACAGACACACCCAAGATTAACTTATTGTAAGAAACGGAGCACTTTACATATAAT
>NW_005353538.1:9381971-9390201 GCF_000412655.1 Myotis brandtii | reverse complement strand
TGTCAGTCTATTCCATTCATCCATGCCTCTCATTCTATTTTATTCGTCAGTTTATTTTGTTCATTAGATTCCACATGTAATCTAATGAACAAACAAGTGAGATCATATGACATACCACACTATTGTCTGTGTCCATGGGCTATACATATCCATTCTTTAGCTAATATCTTCACCTTCTCTCATGCAGCCCCCACCTCTCCCTCCCCTCTGACCCCTGTCAGTCTATTCCATTCATCCATGCCTCTCATTCTATTTTATTTGTCAGTTTATTTTGTTCATTAGATTCCACATGTAATCTAATGAACAAACAAGTGAGATCATATGACATTGGCCTTTCTCTGTCTGGCTTATTTTGGGTGGGATATAGCAAAGATGACGATAGTTGACTATTAACAGCTTCAGCAACAGTGGCAAAGGCAGATTTTGAATATGAATCTGATCTTAAAGGCTGCCACATGCCTGTAGTAAATTTTGAACTGCATTCCTTTCTCCCATAGTTTACCAGCAGATAGACCACAAGTCTGAAATCCAGTAGTATTTTGGGTTGACAGGCATTTTCTGTGACATACTAAGCACTGATTTGATTTATTGCTTCCATGTGAACTGCAAGATCTCAATGTGGTACCAGGTACCAGAGTTAATGGTGCCTTTAAGAAGGATAAAGGAGAGATCTGGGTTTCAAAGGGCATAGAGATACAAGTAAGCTCTCGTACTCCACAACAAACCCCTTCTGCCTAAACCTATAATCCAGGATCAAGAAAATTAATACCATCAACCAATTTTACCAATGGAATGGAAAAGTGATGGGATTTACTTAAAGTAAAACTACTGGATAATGGCAGAGCAGAAGTTGACATCAACTCTCCCAGCCCAGGGCTTGCTTGCTAACATGATGAGCTTTCCCAGAAAGCTTTTAGGAAAGAAACCAAAATAAATCTTTGGCAGAACATCTCTGCAGAGCTTAGTTCTGCTTAATATAAAATAGAGGGACTTAATCATCTTTTAATATATTTCAAGTATTTGAATCAGTCACTCAAATTTAGAAATACAAAATGTGTACCTCCCTACAGATAACCAGAGTGGCTTGTCAGAGTCTGTAACCAGGGATACAACATCCAAAAGCAATGACAAAGAGTAAAAATCACAGTGAAGTTAGACTGTGGAACCTCACAGTTCAAGAATAATATGAAACTTGTTTTATTTTGAGAAAACATATTTCAATGGAAAGGACTAAAGATATTGAGTCCAGAGATGTATATTTTCATGCCAACTACTCAGTTATTATCAATGTAAGAGAGACCTACCTTAGGCTCCTTCTTATAAAGACTTTTCTCTTTATAAAAGGATGATAATTTGTGTCTACCTATGTTGTTTAGAGAGATGGAGAATAAAAGAGATCTGACAGGCTAGTTTGTCCACTGACCAGCACTTGAGCTGGCTTCCAAGGGATGGAACTGGAAGCAAACAAGAATCCAAATTAATGGGCATCAGTCAAACTCCAGAAGGCCAAGTATAAAGACCAGAGGCCCAGAAACAGAATAGAACTCGATTTTCAGTCCTAAGTCAAAGTTATAGTCATATATAGACCACAGGAGAGAGGCAGGGTAAGGAATATGTGAGAAGCAATTACCCTAGAAGCTATTCTAATTTTTTTGTTTGTCTTGTGGGTGAATGAATGCTGTATAGTTAAGAAGGTTGGAATATATGTACATATTTTTATATTTTATTAATTATATTACATTTTATATTTCCACACTGCTTTTATGCCTCAGGGGCTACAATTTAATAGTTAACATAGTAGAGTTGCATACAATTTTTATTCCGCTCCAGATTTTACTTTGAAAATTATTACTTGACTTGTCAAGTTCCAGCTTCTTTACTGATAAAACAAAATAATAGTGTTTAGTCCTGTTTCCTGTGAGAACTATATAGACCATAATTCCTGACCTTGAAATGGAGATGAGAAATGCCCTAGCCTTTGGAATGGAATGGATGGGATTAAGATCAAATAGGATAAATGCAGATGTAAGAGGACAATAGGGGAAGGAACCTGGCTAGGAGAAGAAAGGTTGTTTCCCCAGGTGAGGATTTTTATCAATAAACCCTTTAACTGAGTGTCAGAGGGGTGGTTGGTCACTTTGATCTTTGCTTGGAGTAACCTTTGAATGGAGTTGGGAAGCCCCTTAGCCTTTTGTATAGAATGGATAGGATTGGGACCAAATAGTATATATACAGATGTTAGATGACAATAAAGAGAGGTACCTGGCTAAGAGGAACCTGGCTATGATGATCACCTGAACACTGCCTCCATGTCATTCATTCTTCGCCGACTCCGTCCACACCTTGGGGAACCCCTGGACCCGCTGGGGCTGGACCCCAGCAACTGATAAAACAAAATAATAGTGTTTAGTCCTGTTTCCTGTGAGAACTATATAGACCATAATTCCTGACATATAATAAACAATTATTGTCAATATAATTATCCTTTAATGGTGTCATAATTTATCAAAATTGATATTAAATATTAGCTGATAAATTCCAATTAAACATTACCAAATTATGCATGATTATCAATTATCAACAAGAGGTTCACAAAAAAATGACAGAAAAGTAATTATATATTCAATTATCTAAGCACATCTATAATAATAAAAGCATAATATGCTGATTAGACTGGACAGCCAGACAACCTTCCGGACATCCTTCAAGACAATCTTCTGGACGAAGTCTGGGCTGTGAGGGCTGAGGCAGCCACCGTGGCTACGAGGGCCAAGCCCCTTGCATGAATTTCATGCATTGGGCCTCTAGTATAAAATAAGCACATGTAAAACACCAAAGGCAGGGTCAATTTACCACCACATCATTCCATTCCATTAAATAGTATTTGTGCTAAAATGTACATGAGAAATAATTTTCAGAAATATGCTAATATCTCTGTACACAATATCAATTAGTGATAGTAATAACAACAGATGTTTATGGAAAAATAAACATGTCATTTGTAGGCTTCCTCACAGTCCTTACAGAGAAGACCTTGAAGACCATTGTTGAGTGGTGATTATTTCCCCACCAAGACATATCCAGAGCCAAAACACAGGATGTGCAAGACAAACATACTATTTCCAATGATTAATATAAGAAAGAAACATAAATTATATATCAAAGTTTTCTTACCTTTTAAATCATGAAATTAATAATATATTTCTTAAATGTTGGCAAAGGTAACTTTGAACAAAATTCAAATATAGTTTTCTTTGGAAATATGTGCCATGTAAAAGTTTTTATGAATATGCTACATACTTGAAATAAATGCTCATTGATTATCCTCTGTATGAGGCACTGTTCCATACAATACGGTAGAGATAGGGATTCATATAGTTTGAAATGCATTTAAGCAATTGTCTTAGTTCATTTGGGCTGCTATATAACAAAATACTGTAGACTGGATGGCTTAAAAACAACAGAAATGAATTTCTCAAAAATTTGGAGCCTAGAAAGTCCAAGATCACAGCATCAGCAGGTTAGTATCAAGAGGCAAGGGCGCTCTGCAGGAGGTCTTTCACAAGACTACTAATCCCATTCATGAAGGCACCCACCTTCTAATAGCATCACCTTGCCGGTTAGGATTTCAACATGAATATTGGGAGACATAAACATTCAGACCGTGGCACTAATTGTACCTAGAAAAAAATATTGAATGGGTAAATATAAAGTAACTAGAGGCACAGTGCACAAAAATATGTGCACTCGGTGGGGGGGTCCCTCAGCCCAGCCTGTGCCCTCTCACAGTCTGTGACCCCTCAGGGGATGTCCACCTGCTGGCTTAGGCCCGCTCCCCAGGGCTGCCGGTCCTGAGGAGGGAGCTGGCCCTTGGCCCCCCTGGGAAAGGGGCCATGTCCACCATCACCCACCCCCATTTCCCATCCCAGCCCAGGGGCCAGGGGGAGGGACCACAAGAGATTGGCCGGCCAAAGGAGGTTGCCTGTGAGAGTGCACTGACCACCAGGGGGCAGCTCCTGCATTGAGTGTCTCCCCCCTGGTGGTCAGTGTGTGTCATAGTGACCAGTCATTCTGCTGTTAGGGTCAATTTGCATATTTCCCTTTTATTATATGCCTGGTGCATGGGTGGGGGCTGGCTGGTTTGCCCTGAAGGGTGTCCAGAAACAGGGTGGAGGTCCCTCTGGGGTGCCTGGCCAGCCTGGGTGAGTAGCTGATGGCTGTTTGCAGGCTGGCCAAAGCCCCTTCAGGGTGGGGGTCCCTGATGGGGTGCCTGGACAGCCTGGGTGAGGGGCTGAGGGCTGTTTTCAGGCTGGTCAAGCTCCCCAGCAAGGACCCTCACCCCTTGAGGGTGTGGCCAGCCTGGGTGAGGGGCTGATGGCTGTTTGCAGACTGTCCACAGCCCCTTCAAGGTGGGGGTCCCCCCTAGGGTGCCTGGCCACCCTGGGTGAGGGGCTGATGGCTGTTTTCAGGCTGGCCACAGCCCCCAGCCACCTAAGCTCCCAGTGGAGGCTGGCTGAAAGCAGGTATCTGGGATTTATTTATCTTCTATAATTGAAACTTTGTTGCCTTTTGCGGAGGCCACAGCCAGCCAGGGCAGGCGGGAAGCTTGGCTTCCTCCATCGCTGGGGCAACCAAGCCTCTTGCTTGCTCCAGCTCTGTTGGCTGCCGGCCGCCATCTTGGTTGGGTTAATATGCATATAGTCACTCTGATTGGCTGGTGGGCGTGACTTGGGGCGTAGTGAAGGTATGGTCAATTTGCATGTTTCTCTTTTATTAGATTAGATTCCAAAATCTATCAGCAAAATTTAGCAAAAATTTGGCTTTTACATTTAGACTAGTACTTAGTGTGTTTGGGAATAAGTGTTGACTAAAATTAGTGAATTATAGATTTTAGCTTCATTTACATAGTTATTGAAATTATTTTTTTTTAATATATATATTTGGTGGCACTAAAATATTAATCATCTCTAAAGCCAATAAGCATATAATTTGATGACTAAAGCACATTTCCACGCAGAGGAAGAAATATGCCTATTTGCTATGGAATAGCATTACAGCAATCTAACACATATTTCTAAAACATTAATTAAGAAAATAATTAAATTTATATCATGAATTTCTCCCAACTTGCTGAAACACTGCATGGCTCATTGATTTAGACACTTTGAGCATGTTAATAACAAGTGACATTACTAGACATGTGAAATGGGATTTAACTTCAGGACACCATTTCCGACTCCTTTGTGGTCTTTAAGGGAAAAGGGACTCACTAGAATGAACCGCTTTTATGAATTCTTAATATACTTACTAATTCATTTGTGCTTCATAATAATATGAAATATGAACTGTAAATAAAATAAAACCATATCTCAACTGTAGCACACTGTATAGAGACAATATATGAGAGAATTAGATAGTTACCAAGCAATACTAAGCTACATTTTAAGGTTTTCAGAAAGTAATGTGTCATTTCATGCTGCAGCCAGGGAATTGTGCTACTCAGATCTTCCTTCAAAAATGGACCTGCAGCAAGAAGAGTTAGCTAAGAGCCTCCAACTGCAACACCTTCAGGATACACTCTAGCAATTAATCCGAGGCCACACTCTCTGACTTTATCCAAGATGCACAACAGTCTGAGGCTTTTGCTCCTCAGCCCTCTTCCTTCTCACCCTCCTTCCACACTTAGCAGATCAGTATCATCATCTAATAGTTTTCCCTGCTTACTACTGATCTTCACTCCCTTCCCTCATCTTTCACAAGTAATATCCCCAATGAATCTCTTATACTTCAAAGCCCATCAGAGTACCTATTTCCTTAGCACATACAGCAGTTTTATTCAACTTATTACGGTGAAACATGATTTTATATATATGTATATTCAACCCTAACTCAAATAGCCCAGAATAAAGTATAATTGACACATGTATAGTTTATTTATTTTTTATTTTTTAAGTATATTTTTATAGATTTCAGAAAGGAAGGGATAGGGTGAGAGATAAAAACATCAATGGTGAGAGAGAATCATTGATCAGCTGCCTCCTGCACAACCCATACTGGGACTCAAGTCCACAACCCAGGCATGTGCCCTGACAGGGAATCCAACTGGGACACACTGGTTCATAGGTCGATGCCCAACCACTGAGCCAAACTGGCCAGGCTACACGTGCATAGTTTATATCATGCTATGTTTGCTATGACAATTTCCCCCATTTTTATAATGGACAATTCTAAATATTCAGGTCAACAAAAGTTTTAAAACCTTCATGTGAAGAAATGGAGGGTATTTAATCTCTCTAATATTTTTTTAGTTTATCAATCATGGTATTATACTCCCTATTTACATTAAAATTTATCTAAATAAAATAAATTTTAAATATTTCTTTTGAAAGAAAAATAAACTATTAATAGTGGTTATCTTAGCATCTCTGTAATTTGAAGATTTTTTAGCTCACAATTTTCTCACATACAAATTAAAAAATTGGAGACTTACTTGAATTGCAACATTGTATATGTTCAATAAGTAGTAGGTCTGATGATGATAACTCTAGTTACCATAGACACTACGTAACTAGTTACCAAAGTAGTTCTTTTTACTTATTTACAAAAAAGTGTTGGCATAAACATTTTGTATACACAAAAGTTCTCCACAAGGAAGAAAATATATAAAATGAAACGCAAAAATTCAATAACTTGCATATGCTTTCAGTGTTTTCATATATTTGTACATGTACATAAATAGATTTTTGAAGCTTATACAATAGATAACATTAGCTACTTACAAAATTTTTCATAAATAAGTAAATGTATTTACCTTCCAATTATTTTCATTGGCTTCTTATATTATCAAATAATAAAAAGTAAACAATTATTTAAATGTTTCTTATTGATGGGTGCTTAGGATATTTTCAGTTTTTCCTGTGATTAAAGATTTGGGAGAATTATATATAGATATAGATTAGGTATAGATATAGAAATGAATATGAATATGGACATAGATATAGATATAGATGATAAACACACATATATATCTATGTAGCTATATATTCAGGGTTGGCAAAAGTAGTTTTACAGTTGTGAGTACACAAAACAGCATTTATTCTTGTATTATTATTTATTAATTACGGTTTTATGTTCCATATGAATAACTGTAAACCTATTTTGCTTTACCCTGTATATACATACATAAACATAACATTACCACTTCTGCTTCCACAGTTGAGTGTAAATTCACCAAGAGCCTGAAGTTTGCTTGCAAGTCCTGTTGTACTTGTCAGTATAAATATATGATATAATTTAAATATGTGTAAACAGATGACATAAAATAAAAATAAAGAGCTACTGTTTCTATGAAAATTAAGTTGAGCACTGGAGAAAGAGTGGAATTGAGTCAAAAAAAGTTATATGGAATTGGATGTAGAAAATAATAAAAATCCAGATGCCTCTGCATAAATATGGCTTTCAAGTGTTTTTTCTTTTTCTAAGTTTTTGTTCCTTTTAAATACATTTAAACTGAAGATCACTGATGATACACAGTTGAAGTGTGACTTATGCCAGGAAAGTGATGTAAAAATCTAATCATAAGGAAATATATTTAAAGAAAATCTGTAGAACTCCCAACAAAGCCTTTTAACTGATTAATTATACAATGTTAATTAAAATATTATAAATAAAACATTTATATGAAACCAAAAAAGACAACGAACAGCCACAACAATCTTGAGAAAAACAAAGTAGGAGGGATCACAATACCATATATCAAGTTATACTACAAAGCCACTGTAATCAAAACTGCATGGTACTGACACAAGAACAGGCATACAGACCAATGTCACAGAACAGAGAACCCAGAAATCAACCCAAGCCATTATACTCAATTAATAATTGACAAAGGAGGCAAGAGCATACAATGGAGTCAAAACAGTCTCTTCAATAAATGGTGTTGGTGCTCGGCCATCATGGCCCAGGTTGAGCATCAACCTAGGAACCAGGAGGACATAGTTCAATTCACAGTCAGGGCACATGCCCAGGTTTCAGGCTTGATTCCTAGAGGGAGGCATGCAGGAGGCAGCCAATCAATAATTCTCTCTCAGCATTGATGTTACTAATTCTGTCTCCCTCTCCCTTTCTCTCTGAAATCATTCATTTATTTTTATATTAAAAAATTAAAAATAAATAAATGATGTTGGGAAATTGGACAGATATATGCAAAAAAAAAAAAAAAAAAAAGAAA
>NW_005353538.1:9377761-9381950 GCF_000412655.1 Myotis brandtii | reverse complement strand
AAAAAAAAAAAAATGAAACCAGACCACCAACTTATACCATACATGGAAATAAACTCAAAATGGATAAAGGACACAGGGTAACTAATGAAACTATAAAAACTCTAAAATAAACCATAGGCAGCAAAATCTCAACATCTCTTGTAGCAATATGTTTGTAGATACATATCTTAGGGCAAAGGAAATTAAGGAGAAAATAAACAAATGGGACTACATCAAAATAAAAAGCTTCTGCACAGCAAAGAAACCATCAACAAAGTGAAGAGGAAGCCTGCTGTATCGGAGAACATATTTGACAATGACACATCTGATAAAGGGTTAATATAGAAAATATATAAGGAACTCATACAACTTAACAAAAGGAAGATAAACAATCCAATTTAAAAAATGGGCAAAGAGCTTAAATAGACTCTTCTCAACAGATGGCCAAGAAACATATGAAAAAATATTCAGTCGCTGATCATCAGAGAGATGCAAATTAAAATGACAATGAAGTATCACCTCACACCTGTCAGAATGGCTACCATCAACAAATGACAGTGCTGGCCAGAATGTGGAGAAAAGGGAACCCTTGTGCACTGCTGGTGGGAATGCAGACTGGTGCAGTCATTATGGAAAACAGTATGGAGTTTCCTCAAAAAAATTAAATATGGAACTGCCATTTGACCCAGTAGTCCCACTGCTAGGAATATATCCTAAGAAACCCAAAACACCTATCAGAAAGAATGTATGCACCCCTATGATGTTCATAGCAGCGCAATTTACAATAGCTAAAATCTGGAAACAGCCCAAGTGCCCATCAAGAGTAGATGGGTGGATTAAAATCTGTGGTACATTTATACCATGGAATACTATGCAGCAGTAAAAACAAACAAACAAACAAAAACTCTTACCCTTTGAGATAGCGTGGAGGGACCCAGAGAATATTATGCTAAGTGAATAAGCCAGTCAGAGAAAGACAAGTATCACATGATTGCACTCATATGTGAAATCTAATACACAAAATAAACTGATAATCCGTTCCCTTGAGGAGGAATGGCAAGAGACAATCCTGACAAGTTTGCCCAATTGCTCATGGCCCACTTGACTTGCCTATTGTTGTAACAGTATCTAAATGGGAGGTTAGAGGACTTTGTGAAAAATAAAAGCCATCAAAATATAATTGAAAGATATAGATTCTAAGGATGATACATTTTTCTGCACGAGTCCAATAATAAATATAGGAATAATTCATGATAAATAAGGGAACCATATGATCCTAAGAAAGAAATTCCAAGCAATACAAATGTCCCCAAAATGAGTGGGATAAAATAAGTCAGGCCTGTACATCTGATTAGTCTGCACAGTTTTATTTTTCTTCAATCAAGATGAGTTTCATTGCATTTATAAAAAAATAAATAGCTTAAAAGATCCACTTGAAATCCAGCTTGAAAAGCTTAGTCACATTATCAGGGATGGGGGAAGGACCTTTTTTTCTGTCAAGGCTCATTAGGATATTTATAACATCGCTCGGGGGTCATACAATATTATCAACTTAAAAATTAACCTGCTATATTAGGTCCAACATTTAATTAACTCACCCCTAAAGCCTTGGCAGGGCCAGACCAAACGATGTTCCCCACCCCTGCATTAGATAAAGATGCAGAGAAAAAGAAAAAGAAAGAAAATTCCTGGTTTTTCAAGCATATCAAATAATAATTGCTTTTGAGACAAAAATGACAATAATTGCCAAAACATGTAAATTGTATCTAAATAATATCCCAGTAGTGATAGGTAATAAAGGCAATTTATGAGTAAACAATTTGCTCTGAATATTAAATATGGTAGATTAGAATTTTTTTTAAAAAATAGCTCTGCCAAGCTTTCAAAAGTTCTCTTTGTTTTAGAACCAGCTCATAATTAGTTAAGTACACTGGTGATATTCATAATAAAATACATCAAGCTGTTCTCAGAAAAGCAAGGACAAGATGTCATAGCATGGCTCTTACTTTATTGGACAGAGAAATTTAAAATCATAAATTTTGAAATGGAATTTTTGGACTGGAACCCCAATTCTTTGTCCGCCGGAGTCGAAGAATGAATCGACGGACAGAGGGTAGTATAGCAAAGGTGGAGATTTATTGAAGAACAAGTACAGACTCCCACGTGGGAAAGGGGAAAGAGTCCCACAGAATGGACTCCGACATAGGGTTATAAAGGCTGCAGATCTGTATGCCTTGATATCTCCTCTGATTGGTCACCACCCCCTTCTGATTTGGTCACTATAGCAACTTCTGAGCTCAAAGGTCGAACCTCGCACAGGACACGTGAGCCTCTCCTCCCTCATTGTTCTCCTATTCCCTCTGGGCGTTCTTCCTCCTTCCCTTTATTCTGTAAATGTGTACCTTTTGCTACTCCCAGCTCCCTTGTCTTATATTTTGTAAATATAGACCTTTTGCTGTTCCCAGCTCCCTCATTCTATGGAAATGTACCTGTTGCAGCTTTTCAACTTCCCTATTCTATGGAAAAATACCTTCTGCTGCTCTGCAGCCCTGTGCTTCCTCCATGGTCCCCTTAATTTCCAACATTTCTAAAATTTCCTAAAACCTGTCTTTTTCACCTCCAAAAATTCCTGTTTCAATATGATCATGTCAGGCATAGGTTGCCTTGTCTCTTCTAAAAAATGGAGAATCATACCCTGGCAATTTGTTGACTGGAAAATCACTGGTTCAATTCCTAGTCTGGGCACATGCCCAGGTTGCAGACTTAATGGGGCATGTAGGAGTCAGACAATCAATGTTTCTCTCATGAAGTTTCTCTCTCTCTCTCCCTCTCTTCCTTTCTCTCTCTCCCTAAAATAAAAAAAAAAACATATTAAAAATAAAATAAAAGATGCATAATCAGTGAGATAATCCAGAAATATGTGTTCTAACTTTCATAAACTGATGTAACTACTTATCTTAAGTAAATCAAATCCCCATCCCTGCTCTACCTTCTTTCCACTGCCCTGGTTCTTTTCTCATGGACATCACTAACTGTGGCATCAACAAAGGGTGATAGTAATATGATACTGGAATAAAGCTTAAAAATGCCTTGAGCTCTAATTCCACTAGGAGGATAGCTTTAGAGCCTAGGAGAATATTCTTAAAGGAAGCTAGTTTATTTTCATACTTTAGAGGTGTCGCTTAGGTGTTTAATCAAATTAATTTAGTTACCGTTTTTTATCTAAAATAAAAAAATGTATTCTTTTATCAGGTATCAAATATTTTCAGTTATTCATGGTATTTAAAATTTTATGTATTACACTAAGATAAATATCATTCAGTACTATTTTAAAAGGAAATAACTAGGGGTAAGATGTAAAGAATTAAAAATTTTATTAGATAACAATGTAGTTAAGGGTCTTGTTTAAGAAAAAATAGAGATCACATCTATAAAAGACACACAAATATGCTTATACCTAGAAACTCTCTTTGGCATTCTATAATCTTGGCAGCATCCAAAATTCATAAATATTAGTCACAGTAAGTAACAGGGTAGTAAATGGCAACAGATGACTTGGTCTTCCACTCTCTTGAATTTTAACACTTTTATCTTTAAGGGCATGAAGTAAAAATGAATTAAACAAGAATAGCTTATTGTTTTGTCATTTGTTCTAACAAACAATTTGCCATCATAATTGGGACTCCTGTCCTTAGCTTTAGTAGGTTAAAGTCTATTACTTATCAGAGCTCAGCTTGGGTGAGTCATGAGGGCTCCCTAATAAACCTAACAAAGAAACCTGGTCCATTAAGAAGAGATGGCACCGAATCAAGAACTCACTGGGCAAGGAAACAAACCAGATTCAGCAAGAAATGAGTTTGGAGAAAAAAATGAGCCAGGAGTTTTGAATAGAAGCCTTTTATTAGTGCCAGAGATTTTAGTTTCAAATCTGTTAAAGATCCAAGACATATTATTATGATTACTGCCCTTTACTTCACACACATAGATGAAGAAATATATATATATATATAGAGAGAGAGATAGGTATAGATATAGATATAGATAGATATAGATAGATTTATTTTGAAGATTTAAGTCACTTTGAATCTATTTGGTTGTTTTTTTTTTAGTTTTTATATTATTATTATTTTTTTATTCTTTATTGTTTAAAATATTACATATGTCTCCTTTTTCCCCCACTGACCTCTCCCTGGCCACTCCCATCCCCCAG
>NW_005353538.1:9372633-9376198 GCF_000412655.1 Myotis brandtii | reverse complement strand
TCTTCTTCTTCTTCTTCTTCTTCTTCTTCTTCTTCTTCTTCTTCTTCTTCTTCTTCTTTTCTTCTTCTCCTTTATCTTTTTCTTCTCCAAGAAGATATTTTAGCATTTTCTGTAATTCTGGTTTGGTAGTAATAAACTCCTTTAGCTTCTTCTCATCTGGGAAGCTCTTTGTCTGGCCTTTGATTGTAAATGATATCTTTGCAGGATAGAAGAATCTTGGTTGTAGGTCCTTGGTTTTCATCACTTGAATATTTTGTATTAATCCCTTCTGGGCTACAAAGATTCTGTTGAAAAAACAGCCAACAATCTTATGGGAGCTTTCTTAGAGGTAAGTAACTACTTTTCTCTTGCTGCTTTTAAGATTCTCTTTGTCTTTAACCTTTGGCATTTTAATTATGATATGTCTTGGTGTGCACCTCTTTGGGCTCATCTCATTTGGGATTCTCTTTGCTTCCTGGAGTTCTATGTCTATGTCCTTCATCAGGTTGGGGAAGATTTTAGTCATCATTTTTTCAAATACGTTTTTAATTTCTTGCTCTCTCTCTTCTTCTGGCATCCCAATAATGTACATGTTGGTATGCTTGAAGCTGTCCCAGAAGCTTTTTAAACTATCTTATTTTTTGTATTCTTTTTTATTTTTACTCTTCTGAGTGGGTGGTTTTTGTTTCCTCATCTTCCAAATTGCTGGTTTGATCCTCTGCTTCATCTACTATAATGTATTCCTTATTTTAGTTAATGTATTATTCAACTCTGACTGGTTCTTTCATGTTTTCTATCCCCTAAGTTTATTGATCATCTTTATAACCAATGTTTTGAGCTCTACATCTGGTAAATTGCTTGAATCCATTTTGTTTAGTTCTTTTTCTGTTTTTTGTTTGTTTGTTTGGTTTTTGTTTGCTCTGTCTCCTCATTTCAGCTGCCTCACTGCTCTTGTTGCTATGTATTAGGGAGAGCTGCTACATCATTTGGTCTTGGTAGAGTGGCCTTATTTAGTAAGTGCCCTGTAGGGATGAGTGGCACAGCCTCCCCAATCATAGGAGCCAGGCACTCCAAGTCCCCTTCCCTCCAGTCTACTGTTTGAACCCTCTTGTTCTAGTTAGCCTTGATTATGTCAATAGGAGGGATTTGATCCCAGGCCAATATACTTGAAGGACTTGTTGCAACCACCTTGGAGGTTCTGTCTCAATTATTGTCAGTGGGAGTGATTTTTGCCCAGGCTGATTGGCTACAAGGACTTACAGTAACCATAACAAAGGTTTTGCTATATAGGGACAGACACCATGAAGCAGCACTCCCTTTTGCAGGGCGCCGGTGCCTGCTGAGTCTTCCCCTTGGGTGTGCCACTTATGGAGTTGGCTGGGTGGTGCTTCTTCACAGTATGAAGCTGTCCACCAGGTGTGCTGGCTCTGGGGTTTCCCAGAAGGTGCAGGCCAAGGTCAGCTACCCCCTCTACCCTTCCCAGGGAAACTTAGCATGAGCTACAAAGCCATCTGCAGATGGCGGCTACTTGTTTTGGACTTGCAGGCACCCGGGAGAGGCCAAGCTGCAAACCAAATTCAGATGCCACCAGTGGAAGGAAAGAGGCCACTTAATAAGAGGTAAAGGGTACACAGAGGTCAGATGCTGCTTATTTGGGGTTTGTGAACCTCTGAAAGATTTTAGGAAACCTGCAGCATGAGCCATATTTGACCATTTGTGTAGAACAACCACAGAGGATGGGTTAGGTGTGCCTGAATGTTGGGTGGGGCAGAGTCTCAGGGAATCACCAGGGACAGCTGATTTATGTTGCTAGGTTGATGGAGACTTGAATGTGGAGAGTGACTGCAGCTCTGTGGAGTGAGAGCTCAGCAAAGAAACAATGTCCTCTTCCAGCATTTCTGTCTGAGAAAGAGATGCCTGTCCAATCCTTGCCTTTGTTTTTAAAGCCAGGCAATTCAGTTCTTCCCTGTCTGACACCTGTTGAGCTATAGCCCCAGCATTAGAGCTCAGAGAAAATGAGTTCAAGTAAGTCAGTGTGAGCCCTTGAAGATCTGATGAGCCCTCCATCTCACTCAGTCACAATCCCCAATGGTTTCCACAGCCAGAAGTTTTGGGGGCTTCTACTCCTAGCACTGGAACCCTGGGCTGGGGGACCTAGTGTGGGGCTGGGACACCCTTACTCCTCAGGGAGGACCTCCTCAGCTGAGATATCCCTCCTGATTTTTAACCACCACAAGTGGGTGTCAGACCAGCCAGTTCTGCATCTTTGCCCCTCCTGCTAGTTTCAATGTGGCTTCTTCTTCTTATCCTTAGTTACAGAACTGTTTACCTAGAGTCCAGGTAGTTTGAATGATGGTTGCTCTGTAGTTTAGTGTTAATTTTGTGTTGTGAGAGGATGTGAGTATAGCATTTACCTACACCACCATCTTAGAGAAGGAGAGAGAGAGAGAAAGAGAGAGAGAGAGAGAGAGAGAGAGAGAGAGAGAGAGAGAGAGAGAGATTTGTTGTTCCACTTATTTATACATTCACTGGTTGATTTTTGTATGTGTCCTGACCAGAGATTGAACTCGCAACCTTGGTGTATCAGGATGATGCTCTAACCAACTGAGCTACCTGGCCAGGGCCCTACACCACCATCTTGACTGGAACAATCACTTCCTTCTTTAATAGCAATACCATCATACTTCAGGTGCATTTCACTATGTTTCACTAATTACTAATGATATATTAGTAACTATTTATTGATTAATTAATACCTAATATTAGCTAAATACTAACAAAGTTAATAAAATCTTTGTTGTTACACCTTGACAAGCTTACTCAGAAAAGTATATAATTATGTGCATACATATGTAAAATGTGTTATAAATAAACATGCATACATCCTATCTAATAATAGACAAAGATTGAAATTAACCGTACCTTCGCTACGCCTCCCATTGGCTAATCAGCCAGATATGCAAATGAACCGCCAACAAAGATGGCGGTTAATCTGCATACATAGGCGTGAAGCAGCGGAGCGAAGACTGAAGGCGGCTCTGGCCGCAGGAGCCGTGAGAGGCTTGAAGGCGCCTCCAGCCGGAGTGAAGGCCTGGGTCCCGGGTGCCGGAGGAAAACCGGTGCCGGCAGCCAGGAGAAGGGAAGGCCTATTGCATGAATCTTTTCATGCAACAGGCCTCTAGTATATTTAATAAAAATAAACTGGGTATTCCTGACAAAGGCTTCTTGCATTATAGTATGATAGTTGCCCTAAATTCTTTAATGTTTAAGGCTCCTAAAAAATATACTCAGAAATTTAGCTTTTTTTTTTCTTTTCTTTTCCTATAGGACTTCCATCTTCTCTATCTTAACCTAAGAAATTCCAACATATACTTTTCAAAGACTGACACTTCCTCCATGAAGTCTGCCCTGGTCATATGGGTAGATTGATTTCACTCTACTTTCACTACCTTAGTCTTTTAACTATTATTGCTGTCATCACAATCTACACTAATAAAAGAGAAACATGGTAATTGGCGTATGACTGCTACCCTTCCCATTGGCTAATCAGGGAGATATGCAAATTAACTGACAGCCAAGATGGCGG
>NW_005353538.1:9365422-9371606 GCF_000412655.1 Myotis brandtii | reverse complement strand
GTCGGCCTGAGGACTGAAGGGTCCCAGGTTTGATTTTGGTCAAGGGCATATACCTCGGTTGCAGGCACATCACCAGTGGGGAGTGTGCAGGAGGCAGCGGATCGATGTTTCTCTCTCATTGATGTTTCTGACTCTCTATCCCTCTCCCTTACTCTCTGTAAAAAATCAATAAAATATATTAAAAAAATATATATGTACACATCTATTGCTCACTAATATGTGAAGTCTTTTTAATAAAGATAATTTTATTCTATGTGTAAATTTTATAAGTTTGAGAAATATGTTTTGTTTTGTTTAACCACCTCAGCATTTAGCATGTGCCTAAATACTTGAAGTTTCCAAGGAATACGTATTGAACTACGTTCATTTAAAGTCCCTTTCAGTATTTAACACAATAACTCACTACTATGTGTGCAGAAATGTTTATTTAATCAAATGATCCTCTGGCAGATAGCTGAACTCTGTAACACAGTGATGTCTGAATTGTACGGGTTTGGTATTTGTGATTAATAACACTATTAATCTTCTTCATAATGCTTTAGGTTGCCTCATTCTAGAATCCATAACTTCAGTCTTTGGTTCTTTATTTGCTTCAGGGTTGCTGAAAATGAAATATGTCTGAAGAGCATATTTATTTTGGGGGCTAATCATTGAAGCATGTCACATGATGATGAGACATTTGCTTCTGTGGCATAAATGCAACTGCCTTCTTGGTTCGATAAGTCCTCACAGCATAAGATTCAGGTGGATAACGAGGTTTTCATTGTGATGAGCAAAGAACTGCTGTCCTGAGAGTGTGCAGCTCAAAAAATGTCATATAGCTCAAGTAAGACATTCAAGCTAAGTGTCTCCCTTCTTGATTGCATGAGTATGGTTTTGAGTTCCCAGCTTCTCTCCGAATTTGTTTAGTTTGAAAACAATTCATAAGGGAAAAAAAATCAACATCAGTTGATATGTATTGATTTGACTGCCCAACACCATTCATTTAATAAACATTTCTCTCTCCACTGCTCTAGGTGCTGGCTAGTGAAGAAAATGCAGCTGCAGAGAAAAAACCACAAAGTCTGTGCTCTCGTGGAGTTTCTTCTCTTTTTGGCAGGGAGTGGTCCCTCATAAGAACAGAACAGAGTAAGAGGACAAACAGCACCAGGGTGGAGCCGGGGGGTGACATGGTGGATAGATTGATCAGGGAAAGCTCATCTATGGAGCAAAAATCTGAAGGAAAGGAGAAAACCATGCAGATCTTACAAATAGGGTGGGGGTAGGGATAGGAGAAACCAGAGGCAATTTGGGAAGAGATAACAGCCATACAATGACTCCTGCAGGAGTGGGTTTGATATGTTAGTGAGACAGTGAGGATTCCAGTGTGGCTATAAGGCAGTGAGTGTGGAGTATAAAACAGCAGAATACAGCATCAGAGCACTAACAGGGGACCAGACCTCTTAGAGAGGCGTGGGTATGTGAGGATCTTTATTTCATTCTGTGACATAAAAAGCCATTGGAAGATTTTTAACTGAGGAGTAGCATAATCTAATTTATAGTTTCAAAGATCTCTCATATTTCTCTGTGAAATATGTTCTGTAATGGGTCAAGTACCGAAGCAAGGGGATAAATTTAGAAGGCTATCAAACTTCTAAAATTGAAGATGGCTTGGTCAAAGGTGGCAGTCATGGAGATGGTGAGAAATGGTAAGATACTAAATATATTTTCAAGGTAGTTAAAATATTTTCCTTGATAATATGAATATGGAGTGTGAATGAAAAATGGAAGTCAAGAAAATATTTATGCTTGAGCCAGTGGTAGAATGGGCTAGATATTATTAAAACTAAAGGTGTGGGAACAGCAGGAGTGGATGGCTAGACATGAGTAGATGAAAGTCATCAGCATAGTTGCAGTATGTACATTTTTGAGACTGAATACAATCTCCAATGGAGTGAAAGTAGACAAAGAAGACAATGTCCAGGGACTGAGTGTTGGAGCATTACCATATTTAGAGGTTGGCAAGATAAGAAGAATGGAGAAAAGGAGAAAAAGAGTGGCCAGTGAGGAGAAAAATCAAAGCAAAATAATAATAACAAAAAAAGTCAGTAAAATGAATCAGTAAATGACAAATATCCATCAGATACTGTGGATGACTTGAATAAGACAAAGACAGATTAATGGTGATTGGGTTAGATAATACATGTCATTAGGAAATTTTAAAACAATGTTTCGTGGAGTGATAGAGAGAAAAGCCTCAGTGGACCTGAAACTAATATAATATTGTATTTCTACTGTTAAATATTCAAACCTGTAAAGAATTTTTTGTGAGTTTATCTGAGCCAAACTGTTGACTATTGCCGGGAAGCAGAACCTCAAGGGATTGGGAATGGCGCTCTGAAGAATGGAGGTTTTTCACCTTGTTTTATACATTACAATCAGAAGAAGAGATGTAAATGGGTTATATGAAATCCATTGGTGATAGATTAGGGAGGCAGGAGAAAGCAAAGCAGGTTGGGGGATAAGTAATCTAATTTATAGTTTCAAAGATCTCTCATATTTCTGTGTGAAATATGTTCTGTAATGGATCAAGTACCGAAGCAAGGGGATCAATTTAGAAGGCTATCGAACTTCTAAAATTGAAGATGGCTTGGTCAAAGGTGGCAGTCATGGAGATGGTGAGAAATGGTAAGATACTAAATATATTTTCAAGGTAGTTAAAATATTTTCCTTGATAATATGAATATGGAGTGTGAATGAAAAATGGAAGTCAAGAAAATATTTATGCTTGAGCCAGTGGTAGAATGGGCTAGATATTATTAAAACTAAAGGTGTGGGAACAGCAGGAGTGGATGGCTAGACATGAGTAGATGAAAGTCATCAGCATAGTTGCAGTATGTACATTTTTGAGACTGAATACAATCTCCAATGGAGTGAAAGTAGACAAAGAAGACAATGTCCAGGGACTGAGTGTTGGAGCATTACCATATTTAGAGGTTGGCAAGATAAGAAGAATGGAGAAAAGGAGAAAAAGAGTGGCCAGTGAGGAGAAAAATCAAAGCAAAATAATAATAACAAAAAAAGTCAGTAAAATGAATCAGTAAATGACAAATATCCATCAGATACTGTGGATGACTTGAATAAGACAAAGACAGATTAATGGTGATTGGGTTAGATAATACATGTCATTAGGAAATTTTAAAACAATGTTTCATGGAGTGATAGAGAGAAAAGCCTCAGTGGACCTGAAACTAATATAATATTGTATTTCTACTGTTAAATATTCAAACCTGTAAAGAATTTTTTGTGAGTTTATCTGAGCCAAACTGTTGACTATTGCCGGGAAGCAGAACCTCAAGGGATTGGGAATGGCGCTCTGAAGAATGGAGGTTTTTCGCCTTGTTTTATACATTACAATCAGAAGAAGAGATGTAAATGGGTTATATGAAATCCATTGGTGATAGATTAGGGAGGCAGGAGAAAGCAAAGCAGGGTGGGGGATAAGAAGTAAAATGATAGACACATACTTCTTTTACTTAGGTGAGTGCAGGATAGTGAACAGTCAACAAGTAACATGATAACAATAACAAATAAGGAATTTATGGTCTCTGTCCTGGTGCCCAGATGCATTTGGTTGTGCCCCAAGGAGTCTGGAAAAAGGGAAGTTACAAGTTACCCAGACATTTCATAGGTATGTTTTCTTAGATGCAAATAGATGGATAGGCTCAGTTAAAGTATAGATTGACCTTGTCAGGGAAGATCCGGCCTAGGACATGACTACCCACCATAACTGCTTTTAGTTAAAGATTTAATTTCAGACCATCTTTGTGGTTACTTTAGGTCTTAGAGTTTGCAAGACTGCCATGAGTCTCCCACTCCCTGAGCTTGTCAGGTTAGCATGTGGTCCCTTTCATCCACACTACTATAATTCTTTTTTTAAAAATTTAATAAAAAGAAAACAGAGGATAAAGTGGACAGAGCATGCATTGACAGGTTTGCAAAGAGTTTTGTGAAAAACAAAAACATAAAAGGGGGAAAGAACTGGAGTGGCAGGTAGTTCAATTGGATGTATAGTCAAGAGATTATTTTTTGTTTTGCTTTAATATTTCTGTAGAATTTAGAAGATATTTATACAATGATGGGCAATATGCAAGTTAAAAAAATAATGATAATTCAGAAAATATAGGCAATAGTTATAATTTCAGAACCAAGGTCTTGAGTAGGTGAGACTCTGAGATCTAATGCTCATTTGAAAGGGCTTGCCATAAACAGAAAAAAACAAATAAACAAATAATCCGTCCATCAGAACAGGAAGGAAGAGAGAATACATGGTTTTATATATTGGTAGATTAAGGATGTGAGTACATCCAAAACAATCTTCTGATTGTCTTTACTGCTACTGCTTCCCCCCACATACACACTCACTATTGAGACTCAGGAACAGGCTTTCAGCTGAGAGTTGAAACCAGGGTGTTTGGAAGCTTGAGGACATGTGAGATTACATTAAGTAGTTGCCTAAATAATTGGGCAAGTGAATGCACCAGAGTTAAATCTTCAGAGAGTGAAATAAAGGGGCAGCGGGGCAGATAGAGATGATTTCTCATGGGTGGTAGTGAAATCAAGGCGTGTAGCCCCCCAGTGGGTAATCAGGGATTACTGGCTTCAATAACCTGGTAGTAAAGAGTCTAATGATGGCACCCTATGCAGGTCATTCCTTTGGCCAATCTTGGCTATGTCTTTCCTCCCTTAGGTTCCCCCAAACCTGGTTCTCCAGAATCCAGGTAAATCCCATAATCTACTCAACCCTCTTCCACTCAATGTCTTTTACTTGTAATGAAAACCAGAATTAGTTTCTGTTATTTGCAACTAATAACCTTATGTAAACTAGTAAAAATTGTGGAGTTAATAAATATCTGTGCCCTTAAGATGAATTTTATCATAAATTAATCAGCCATAGTTATTTGGTTTAATCCAATTAACAGACATCCTTTTCAGCTGGATAATTTCCTAACACAGCCTCAGCATGAGTGTCGCTAACACTAGGGGCGTTACAAGTCCATCAGGTAGTATATTTAGAATGTTAACCATCACTGTCAGGCATAGAAATGAAACTTTAATCAAATTCTACCAGAGAGTTTTATCCTATACTAGAGGCCCAATGCATGAAATTTGTGGAAGAGTAGACCTTTCTTCCCCTGGCTGCCAGCACCGGCACCATGGCTATGTCTTTCCTCCCTTAGGTTCCCCCAAACCTGGTTCTCCAGAATCCAGGTAAATCCCATAATCTACTCAACCCTCTTCCACTCAATGTCTTTTACTTGTAATGAAAACCAGAATTAGTTTCTGTTATTTGCAACTAATAACCTTATGTAAACTAGTAAAAATTGTGGAGTTAATAAATATCTGTGCCCTTAAGATGAATTTTATCATAAATTAATCAGCCATAGTTATTTGGTTTAATCCAATTAACAGACATCCTTTTCAGCTGGATAATTTCCTAACACAGCCTCAGCATGAGTGTCGCTAACACTAGGGGCGTTACAAGTCCATCAGGTAGTATATTTAGAATGTTAACCATCACTGTCAGGCATAGAAATGAAACTTTAATCAAATTCTACCAGAGAGTTTTATCCTATACTAGAGGCCCAATGCATGAAATTTGTGGAAGAGTAGACCTTTCTTCCCCTGGCTGCCAGCACCGGCACCAGCTTCCCTCTGGCACCCGGGACCCGGGCTTTCCTCCTCTGGCTGCTGACAGGCACCCAGGACCTGGGCTGGCTTCCCCCAGGCTGCTGCAGGCACCAGGGACTCTGGCTGACTTCCACCAGGCTGTCCACAGGCACCTAGAATCTGGGCTGGCTCCCCTAGGGCTGCCCGGGACCCCAGCTGGCTTGCCCTGGGCTGCCTCCAGGCACCCGAGGCCTGGGCTAACTTCCCCCAGGCTGCTTGCAGGCACCGGGACCGGCCGGCTTCCCTTTGGCCCCAGCTTTGTCAGGAAGGACCTCTGGAATGACATCCAGAAGATGTCCGGGCTAAATTAGCATATTACCCTTTTATTATTATAGATTATTATAGAAAATAAAGAGCTAATATGCTAATTAGACTGGACGGTGGAATGACCTTTCTTTTTTTTTTTTTTTGCTTTGTCATTGCTTTTTTTTTTTTAAATCTTTATTGTTCAGATTATTACATTAGTTACTCTTTT
>NW_005353538.1:9318523-9363749 GCF_000412655.1 Myotis brandtii | reverse complement strand
CTCCCTGCAGGGCTTGGGCGGGGCGGGTCCCACGGGATCACAGGGCGGGGTTAGCAATTATGGCTGCTCTCAGTCTTGCCCTCAGAGGCTCTGCTTCTCAGTGTCCCAGTAGTCGCTGCAAGCCCCACGGAGAGAAAGCTGCCCTAGGGTTCTGAGCGATGCCAGACAGTCCCGCTTCTCCCGTATGAGTGTGGGTCCTCTCCCGGAACTGGAGCTCAGAGCCTGAGACTCCCTCCCGATTGAAAACGACAACCGCGCCCTCAGCCTCCAGCCCGCTCCGCATGCACTCCGAACCTTAGTATTTTACTTCAGCACTGCGCCTCCTCTGAGCCTCGGTATGCTTTTCTCTTTCCTCCTAGTTGTAGAACATCCACTCAGCCAGCTTTCCTGTGGTTCTGGATGATGTCCGTTCCGTCTTTTAGTTGTATTTTTGAAGTGGTTGTTCGAGGCAGCAAACTCCCGTGTTTACCTATGCCGCCATCTTGGTTTCTCTCCGGAATGACCTTTCATAACAACCTTCCAGATGATCTTCAGGAATGACGAGTGGGCCAGGCTGCGGGGGCCGTGGGGCCGTGAGGCAGCTGGGGCCGCAAGGGCTGAACCCCTTGCATGAATTTTGTGCATTGGGCCTCTGGTAACTAGATAAAGAAAGAAACATTTCCCTCTAATGAGCTCTATTATGTAAACCACCCCCAGACAACATCCAGGCAAGGTGCCCCTGATGAAAGTGTTAGCTATTACTATGTAAGGAAAATATTCCAGTAGAGAACTCATGAAAACTGTATCACTTGTAGTTTTAAACTGACAAAAGTGAGAAAGCTAAATTTGATTCAAACCCACATCTGTAACAAGCAGGAATAATAACAATTTTCTTAAGACTAGATTGATTTCCAGTTGAGCCACAAGACTCTTTTCATTACATGGAAGTCTCAGTAATGGGCTCACAAACCACATTTTCTTTATTATCCAGCACAATCCAGACCCCCTAAATTTTATCCCATTTTCCCTTCCAAATAAGGAATTGAAAGCTATAAAAATTTCTATACTTCTTATGTCAAACTCTTATCTCCAGACAGCCTCTAGAAAACAGAAAACACACAAAAAATTTATTCATTTTGTCATCTAGTTTAAGGGTTTGAAAAAATGTGATTTTTCCCCCATAAAGATATATTTCATTCAAAATTGACTAAGCACACACTCCGCACTAGTCATCAAGAGAGGTGCTGTCACCATCTGTCCTTAGAATAATTCATTGGCTCTATAATCATATTCTCTCTATCTTTTTTTTCTCCAAATGTCACCTGAGACTATGCTTGTTGATTTTAGACAGGAAAACATTGTCTTTGCCTCCGATCATTTGTGTCCCATAGTGCCCCACCTGGGACCAAACCCAAAACCTAGCTATGTGCCGTGAATGGGAATCTTATCTGCTACCTTTTGGCGCACAGGACCACACTCCAACCTCTGAGCCACACCAGCCAGGACCAATCCCAGTCTTTTAAATTATTCTTAAATGGATACAGGCAGTCCTCGGGTTACGGTGGTTACCTCACCATCTCCCATTTACCGTATTTATAAAAAAAAAGTTCTGTCAATTCAAAGTATGTACATATGTCCTTTATGTTCTTTATTGTTTATTTACCACAAGTCAAGGTCAGGAATTGCTATCTTTCTTTTAATTTTTTTTTTTTTACTGTTTCACTTCATTACTGCTGTGTATGTGCTCCATGTGAGTGACGTAGGTGCTTATGTAGGTGGGTTCCGACTTACGATGAAAATCGAGTTACATCGCACCGTAGGAACGGATCTCCCACGTAACCCGAGGACTGCCTGTATCTGCTTTCAGGTTTCTCCCAGAGGAAGATGACCTTTTAGTTGCATCAATTAAAAAAATCACTTTAAACCTTTAAAATATATTTTTGTTATCTAATTATTTTTAAAAAAGCTTATTCCAACAGAAAGGACATCTTCACTTGAAGTGTAATCAATAGAACCTTAATTTGACTTTAATAATTTTTTCATCCTTTCTAAACAAAAATCCTGATAGAAAAAGATAGAAGTCAGCCCAGGCAGTGGAGTGTAATTTGACTCTAGTGTGAGGCCCATCCTCTATCTGTGGCTCCCCCATTGTGAGTGGTTTGGGGGCAACTTCTATTGTACTACACTAAAGAGTGTCCCTCTCAGCGTGGCATCACCTTTTCCAAAAAGAATACAATCCTTATCCCATCCTCGTCAATTAAAGTTATGATTTGAAATGCCTGTAAAATAATAATAATTGGCAGTATTGCCCGAGTCCTTATCCTATGCCAGGCACTCTTCTAAGTGTGAACCAGCTCAGTCAACGCTCATAACCGTTCGGCGAGTAGGTAATATTTCTCCTAGTTTACACAGGAGGAATCTGTTCTGGTTTACAAAACTGAATTCAGGAAAGTAATATTTTTATGGTGTTTTCAAAGTATAGTGTTTCTAATACTGGTTTTGGATTAAAATGCTTTCTGAATAAAGAAACATACTGTATGAGTGTATCTGTCTCAGCTATTTTGCCTACAACACATGAAGAGGATTTTAGAACCAGTTAAAAATAAAGCTTTGTGCTAGGGCTACTTCTTTATAGAGATGGCAATTCTAGCCTTTCTCTGAGTTATTCTTAATATATATATATCCATCCACCGCCCCCCGCAAATATTCTATTGTCAGAAAGGTTCCAAGTGTTCAGACACTGTAATGCACAGTCAGATTGAAGTGGCCTCGCAAAGCTCTTCCTGTATAAGGTTTACATAGTTTCCAAATAGGCTGATATAAACGGGAAATTCACTTTCCAGCTGCATTTTTCTCTAAACGGGGTCACCTTTAATTCTCTAAGGACAAAGTCTAAGAAAACTATATTCGGCCAGGTCAATTCAAATGGCAGACCAGGAAAAAAGCTGTGAGACAGCCTGACAGGGTTGCCATAGCTCATTTTAGTTCTGTGTGCCCACTTCCTACCCACCTGACTTCAGCACAGAGAAAATCCGCAGGGAAGGAGGTGGGGGAAATGCTGCTGTTTCTGATCATTTGATCTACTCTGTGTTAGTCTAAGCTGAATTTTGTTTTTTATCCTCTACTAAAACCTTTATCAGCAAAACGAGCTCTATACTTCTAAAGTGCATTTACTCCAGTAAGAGGTACTATGCTTTTAGCTAGTCCCATGATGCAGTCTTATTTTGACTATAAAAATTTGGAAGGTAAAATGATCTTTTCTTTCCTCTAAAGGAACATTGGTTCTATATAAAACATAAAGAGAATCAGCTACTTCAGTTCAGAAAAATAATTTAAATAAGCGAGACCTAAGTATGAGAAATCTGTGTATGTAAGTTTTCCATGATTCTTTAAATTGGCATGTTACATGACAGAAAACAATAAAAACACAATGGCTAACATCCATTATCTTTATGCCAACCTGACAAAGGAACTATATATAAGAATGGAGAGCCAGCTTACTGTGTAGCATGAATATGACAACACATTGAGTAATATTGATCTGGATGTCTTGTCAGGTGGATGGGAGGAGGGACAGTATTTTTAGTGTATAGATAAAACCTAAGGGAAGACTTTATATACCTCATTAAATATTACACATTGTCATTTAAGGGGTTTGAACACATGATAGAAACACCAAAAATAGAACCAGTTTTTACAAGTACACATGTGAAAGACTCAATATTTTTATGGCAATCTTCGCAAAACAAAGATAAATTGTAGCAGTAATCTTGACCTATAAAGATAGCTTTATGTAGCATTAACAAACAGCTCTGGCCAAGGTGGCTCAGTGGAATGTGCACCCTCCATGCATCCAGAGGTCCCTGGTTTAATTCCTGGTCAGGACACATGCCCACATTATGGGCTTGATCCCCAGTAGGGGGCATGCAAGAGGCAGCCAATCAAAGTTTCTCTCTCATCAATGTTTCTATCTCTCCTTCTAAAATAAATAAAAACATGTTTAACAACAAAAACAACAATTTTACTTGGATACTTCCAGTAGAGGAAATAGATCACAACTGGAAATTACTTCTCAACGACAGATTTACTAGTTTCCAAAACATTATTCCTTATCTTGGTTTGTGGTTTTCAGGTTCACATTGCCAAGTCAGGATTAAATGCTTGTGTAGTATTTGCCTATTCTCTAGGAATGAATGTGGTTTTTACCCTCTTTAATATATAATGATTCCCTAAAAATAAATGCATGAAATAATTATACCTTAAAAGTCTAAATACTTGGAGAAAAAGTTCTTTTGATTCTATTATTTGATGGTAGAAAGACAATTTTATGAAGTAGGCTTTCAATAGATGAACACAGCCCTGGCCAGTTTGGCTCAGTGGATAGAGTGTTGGCCTACGGACTGAAGGGTGGCTGATACATGTGTACCTGGGTTGCAGGCTTGATTCCTGGCCCAGGTAGGGGCGTGTGTAGGAGATAACCAATTGATGTGTCTCTCTCACATCAATGTTTCTCTATCCCCCTCCCTTCCACTCTATCTAAAAATCAATGGGAAAATATCCTTGGAATAGGATTAACAAAAAAATAAAATAAGTAAATGATTACATTTAAGTTACTTAGACAACCTCCTTTTGGAGGGAGTTTGAATCATTTAAGAAGAATGTGCAAAATAACTCTGGACACATTTGTATTTGTATATTTTTTGTTATTTGTAGTATCCCTTTACATCTTGGAAATAGCTTTTTCTATTCTCATGATGTACCTTTCCTTTTCTACATACAATTTATCCACAGATGTGAAGAGGTTATCTCTCTCCCATTGTTTATTTAAGTAGAAATAAACATAATTTCCTTTATTCTATCACAAAAACATTTATTTAAAAACCTGTTTTCTTATGTGAACCACTACTAAAATTGAGCAGTACTACTAAAGTAGAAACTAAATTTGTGTGGAGAGGACAGTTGTTTTAAATGATTTTGTTTTTCTCTTTGGCACAGTCACTCTTTTTAAAAGGAGCTATGGTCTCAACCCTGGCTGCACATTAGACATGTCCAAGGACTTTATTGAATATCTCATTCAAACCCCAGAATTTTAAGGCATGAAGCCCTGGCACTGTTATTTTTAAATTTCACCCCAAGGGATAATAACACACAGACAGATTTGATAGCCAATGAAACAGAGTTATCAATATTATCTAGCCAATCAAAATGATTTTAAGTGAAATCATAGCTCTACTTGTCACATCTATATATGTCTCTATATCATGGTTAAGTGAGGTAAAATTCATTTAGTTAGGAATTATAATTAAAAATTAGCATCAAAATTGTGACCATCAATGTAAACATTCCTATGATGGGCTCCCACACACCAACAGATGTGTGGAATCACAGAAAAGGAATTTATTTGCTATGATTCTTACCTTAATTTTCTGTCATTAATTCTTACAGTCTACAAAGATACATCTAGAATAATAAATGTATCTATAATATTTTAAAAATCCACTAAATTTGTTTTTATTTGAATGAATTTCAGAAAATAAAAGTAATATACACCCATCAGCAAAGTCTCAAATAGGATAATGACCCGTTTATATGAAAAAGTTATCTTTATAGAATTTGTGCATTTGCTAAAGCTATTGTGCCTTTTTGGCTTATAACTAAATTTAGAATAAATTTTATGAATTACAAAACATTGTTGAGGCTTTGAAATTTGATTTACCAATTAAAACCCTTCTCAACCTCTTAATCCCCACAAAATTATTCCTCTTCCTTATTCTCTCTCTCTCTCTCTCTCTCTCTCTCTCTCTTACTCTTTTCCACCTCTCACTTGAGCATGTATGTGCACACACACATGCACATTCAATTCTATTTGTCTACCTGGCATTTCTGAGCCAGGACCTAGAGTAGACAATCTCTGCTCTCTTTGCAATATTATTTATCTTAGTTTAATTAACATAGGTTAGACATTTCCAAAGAAAAAATAGCTATCAAGACAATACAGTGAAATGGGAAGAACATATGATTAATTTCCTGTTCTACATTTTCACTTCATGACCATAGGCAAGTAAAATAAAATGGGAAAATTTCTATTTCTTCATCTATAAATTGAAGCTAAAATTAAATCTCATCTGTCTACCAAATATAAATTGTGATAAGAATAAATAAGATAATTTCCTTGAAAACATCAATGTGCTGGTGAATTTTCAGTTGTAATTAAATTGTTTTAAAAATAATGGAAGCAACTAAAATTCCATTTTATTCACTTCTCTGTGTGTGCCTATACAATAAGAGCAATTCAAAAATTTAAATCACCCTTACCTTATACCTATAGTATAATTAGGAAAGAGTTTACTTAAAACTTGTAACTTGAAACACAAAAATCCAAAGCAAAATAGTAGGCTCAAGACATAGCAGCGAAGCAAAGAGTCATTAGGTCTTGCTGGTAATAAGGGAAAGTGTGGTAAGTTTATTATTTTATAAGAAACAAGAGTAGAATTTATGCCCAGAAACAAAGTGTGTCATATTGTGTGGCTTTGCCAAAATCTGAAACTTTTGCTCTTCATAAGATACTGTGATAACAATGAAAAGGCAATTCAGAGATGATGAGAAAATATTCTTAAAGTATATAAAAAGATTTAATCCAAAATATGAATTAATTAATCATAAGAAGACAAGCAACCCAATACAACCATGAGCAAAGACTTCAACAAATCTTTCATTAAAGGAGATATATTCATGGTCAATAATCTCATAAAATGCTGCTCAATATCATTGGCTGTTGGGAAAATAAAAATTAAGATCACAATCTGATACTATTATACACCTATTAGAAGGGCTGAAATTTAAAGGCCTGACAATAACAAATATTACTATGGACATAGCAATTTTCTTACATTGGAAGAAATATAAAATGTTCCAACCACTTGAGAAAAATGTTTGGCAATTTCTTAAAAGTTAAATATGCACTTGTTATCTAAGTCACACATTTCACAAAATTTTAACCCCCCAAAATAAAAATGCTCATAAAGACATACATATACATATCCACTGTACTTTTATCTGTAATTATTAAACCTGGAAATAATGCAAATGTCCATCAACAAATAGATAAAGAAGTTAGTTTATTTTCATACAATAAAATACTATTTACCAATCCTATATAGATAATGTATCCACAAACATCCTATATAATAAAAGGGTAGTATGCAAATTGTACCCTTGACCGGGAGTTCATCTGGGAGTTCGACCAGGGGGCGGGGCCGGCTGGGGGAAGGGAGGGAGGCCCTGGCCAGCAGCCACCAGCTGCTAGGGACCCTACCAGTGCATTAATTTTGTGCACTAGGCCTCTAGTAGTATTTAGTAAAAGAACAGGGGACCCTATTGAGATGTTAAAAAATACTAATAAATATAAAAAATATTTTTAATAAAAACAGCAGACCCAATAGACTACAGAGCATATTATCTGACCATTTCCAAAATTCTGTTCTTTTCTAAGGATGTGCCTGAATCTTTTGGTTGCCTCCAGCAACCTGGGATATGCCTTGAACCACCGTTGTGTACGGGGATAATACTCCTACTAACTGAGCCACAGCCTGTGCCTGAATCTTTCAAATAGTCCTTACATGGTTATCAGTTTCCGCCGCCTCCTCCGCCTCCTCCTCCTCCTCCTCCTCCTCTTTTAATTTTGCTAAGATCCTTCTTAAAATACTGCCACCAGACTAGAACAACATTTAGGAAGTATATTGTTCAGCACGAAGTAAGAGCTAGTCAATTATTGCTCTACGGAATCTGAGAATAAGCATATTATCATTCAAATTGTGACAATATGAAGAGTAAAGGTAATTTTATTAATAATAATGCAACAAAATGAGTACACCCTTTTCAAACAGGGATCTATGGCTCTTTCTATATTAATCTGCATTCTATATTTTTGTTAATGTAATGTTCTCATTTCATAGAAAGTATGGTATTATTATAGGCTAAAAAAATCCAATCTGGCATAATTTGTACTGCAACAATGGGTGACCTTGAATAAATTTCATTTATCTGAGCCTCGGTTTTCTTATCTCTAACAACCAAAATAAATTAATTTTGGAGCATTTGTAAAATAAATAGAAACTTCATATGAAAAATAAAAGTATCACTATTATTGAGGGCCTTCAACTGATAGGAACTTTACACTTATTATTCTAGTCCTCACAAGGACACTGTAGGAGATTTACAGAACTCTGAGGTTCAAAGATAAAAGGTGACTGCCTAAGCTATAATGGCTGAAAAGTAGTGAGAATAAGCTATCTCTGATTTATTTTGTTTGTGTATCTTTTAAAAACAAACAGGCAAAATCCCTCTGAGTTTCTCTTAAATTATATTCACTACCACCTTCCCTAGAAGTAACTACTAGTCTTTTTTTATTTACTTGCTCTATAAACTACCATACAGTGTTATTTATGTTTTCTTATCTATAAGAATAAAAGTGTGATATGCTAATCAGACCAGACGACTTTCTGGATGAAGCTGGGGCTGCAGCCACGGGATCGAGGAAGCCGCCCCGGCTGTGAGGGAGGGATCCAGGCAGCCACCGCAGCTATGAAGGCCTACTGTTGCATGAATTTTGTGCATCAGGCCTCTAGTCTTTAATAATAAAAGAGTAATATGCTAATTAGACCGGATGTCCTTCCAGATGACCTTCTGGATGAAGCCGGGTCCCGGATGCCAGAGGGAAGCCAGTGCCGGCAGCTGGAGGAAGGAAGGCCTATTCTTGCACAAATTTCGTGCATTGGCCTCTAGACTTAAATAAATGAACTGCACTTTATACATTCTTTAGCGATTTGCATTTTTTCAACTTTATATTTGATGTTCATGCACTTGGTACATGATACTCAAATCTACTAATTTTTTGTACATTTCTCCTTTGTTTTGTTGAACATCTAAGCTGCTTCCAGTGTTAAATAATTGAAACAACCGTGAGGTAAATACTCATGTACATGGCTCCTCTTGCACAGAGTTTATAATCTCTAAGCCAGCCACTTCCCTAATCCTTCATAGACCTGAGACTTCTGCCCATTTCTCTAGCTCAGAGTAGAAAGAGCCACTTTGCAGGGACCCTCTGATAGTTGTTGCTCAAGTCATGCTCACCCCCAAACCCCATGGTTATGCCATAATCTCTACCACAAATTCATAAAGTGTTTCATATTGAATAGAGGTCATTCCCAATACACACAGATCCATAAACAGACATACGTGTGCACACACACTTGTCCTTTACTGGTTTCTATGGTTCTCTGTGTTTCTACTAGGTCTTTATTAAAAAATAAGTAAATTACTTAATCAATGAAATATTCAAGATTAAAAATGACAGGCTTTGGTAAAATAAATGACCTCAAAATTCAATACACTAATTTATGAAGTTTTCCTTTTTCTATTCATTGCCTGAGCTCTAATGAAATGCAACAATGAATACTTTTATTTATTTATGTTCTCAATATTTCATACCCCCTGAACATATCTCGGGATATTCAAAATATGACAGGCACATTAATTACAATGGTAGAGAACATTTTCTGCATACTGATATTTTAGAAAAACTTCACATCATGAACTGGGTATTATTAGCACTGTAATGGAAAGAATCAGAATTAAATTAAGATAAAAAAATTGCTGGACAAAAGAATGGTACTTAGTTTTCTAGAAAAGTAAGTCAATCATGGAATATAAAGTCTAGATAGAGATGAGTAGATTAAAAAAGTGTCTCTTAAAAGTTATGTTTATAATGGTTTTATTATTACTTCATTTATTATGCCATGACTTATGAAGTTTGAGATGAGCTTTGATGTCTAATTGTTTACAGTATAACATCTCCCAATTAGGCGGTCCCCACATACCTGTCAATGACAGAGTGTAGGGCTGACAAATGGTAGTGGATACTCAATAGAAGTGTAAGGAGAATAACATAGAAAATCAGTGATAAGACTTCAAAAGAATATGAAGCTGCTAAGAGAATTTGGACCTTTGAAAAGTTAGATTAAAGATGTCAGTTAAATAAGTGGCCAGCAGAATGCATCTCTGTGCTACTCACTACAATGTTCTTTCACACATTAGACCTCTAATCATGCAACATAAACAGAGTTGTTCGTAGTTTTGTAATCTGATCACAGTCCTGTTTCTTGTCTGACTCTGTTTCATATCTTTCATTCCCTAAAAGAACTTTGGAAAGTTTTGGTAATTAAACTCCCTTAGAGGATATTGATTATTTGAATAGGTTGTTTGTTGGCATGTAGGGTTTTGGTTATGGGGAATCAGTGCAGGAGAGGGCAAAAGATAAAGAGGAGTTCACTATGTAGTGTGTAAATTCATGTCAGTTTCATGGTTGAACCAATATTTTTACATGGAGCTTAACAAAAGTAACACGTGAAGGGACATCTATTTATAACACCAAAATAAAGATGTGGACAACTTGAAAGAGAAGAATAAAAAAATATTTGCAAACTCAGTTCTTTTCACAAACATAGGCTCTTTAAAAAATGTGTTCAATGGCAAATAAAAGGATGACCAGTGAAAAGAATAAAATAGAAGAGAAAATGTCTAGAGTTATGAGTATCCTGGGTTCTAATTCCACTTCTTCCATCAAATGGAGTTTTGTAACAAGCCACTTCTTAGGGTCAACTTCCCTACTCTGACTATGAAGCTGCTAAAGGAGTGTCTATGCTCTGACATGACACTGTGAGCACCCTGGCATGCCTTCGTGTTGGTCTCAAGATAAGCGTCTGTACACAGGACATTGGGTGAAACTCACAGATTTTATACTTTGGCTGTGAAAGGATAAGTAACAACCAAATAGGAGAATTTTACTTGCCACAGGCTAACTACTAATGAACAGCCCAGAGAGAGCCACATTTTAATATGCACTTATTTGGTCTAAATGACTTTTAAGGTAAGTTCCTAACTTCCTTTCTAGTCAGTACAGGGAAAGAGACAGAGGCCTAGTATTTTATTTAAATCCTAATCAACCTAATGCAAGATGGTATGTGGATTTTCCCTTATCACACATTCTTTCTTTCAGTAAAAACTCATGAAATTTTGGGGAAAAATATTTCAATGGTGATTTGTTTCACTTAGACCATAATAACCTAAGCTTAACATGTTAGTTGATTTACGAATGATGCAAGAAAATGGAGAAGAAATTGATGGTTTGGAAATTTTGATGCTAAAACACTTTCAATGAAATATTCTTTTCTGAAAATCTCTCTTATTACAGACTGAAAAGCAGTTGCTCATAAAAAAGTATGTTCAAATATAGAGAGCTTTAGGTTTTAATAGAAAATTATCACCACATTTCAAATTAACATAAAATATGTTTTTGAAATGCTTTGCATGCTCTGTAAATTTTATTATAATTTCATTACTATAATATTTCATTGCTAATTAATTATTGCAATTTATTTCAGGTGATTAATAGTTCTTTTAAAAAGTCTGGCTAACTTGAGTGTGTTTGAAAGTGTGATTACATTGTCCTGACTAGTGTGCAATGATGTAAAGGAAAAAATGGGTAATACCCATTGTGCCATCAAAAACTTAGACTTAACATGGCTTATCAAATATTTTTTCCCGCTGGTGCAAGAGAAGTTCCTAATGATATCTTAATATCTCAACTTAGCTCTTTGCTAAGAATTGGCTACTTTTTGTTTATTTTATTTTTATTTAATAATTAATCCTCACCCAAAGATATTTTTCCATTGATTTTTTTTTCCCAGGGAGAGTGGAAGGGAGAGAGAAAGACAGAGAGAAACATTGATGTGAGAGAAACACATCGATTGGTTGCCTCCTGCATGGCCCTGACCAGTGCCTGGGCCAGGGAGGAGCCTGCAACCAAGGTACATGCTCTTGACTGGAATCAAACCAGGGACCTTACAGTGAAAGGAACATTGAACCCAAAACAAGGAGGCTGGGGCTCTGGGGTTAGGACAGTCCCTCCACAGAGCTGTGGTCTTATGAGATTCCTGGAACCTCTCACAGTTATCTACATAATAGAGGCAATATTATCACCCTACAGACCTCACAGAGTACTGTGAAGATAAATTGACTTCAATAGCATTACGGGAATATCTTCAAAACAGCGCTTAGCAAACTGCAATTATAATCACTTATATTCTCTGACTTACCTGCCTTCCAAATTCGGTGGAAAGTTTTTGGAGGTCTGGGATTATTATGTCTGATACTTCTTTATATCCCAAATGCATTGGCTAAAACACAGTAGATTTAATAAATTGTTAATGAGTGAATATTTTAACCAAGTGGGGTCTATATAGCAGGTTATCTTATATAATAAAGAGGTAATATGCCAATTGACCCTCACTCCCTCATGCCATCCTAAGATGGCTGCACCCACAGTGGAGGCAGGGTTCCTGTCACACAAGATGGCTGCGCCCATAGCGGAGATAGGGTTTCTGTAACGAGCCATAAGGAGTGATCAGCAGGGACCTGAGGCTGTGTGGCACCAGGCCAGGGCGGGGGACCTGAGGCCGCGCCCCCCGCCCGGCGGGGCTTGACGGGGGTGGGGCCGGCTGTGTCTGGATCTCACCCAATGGTGGTGAGGCCAGCCAGTTCTGGATCTTGCCCAATGGGGTGGGGCCAGCCAGGTCTGGGTCTCGCGTGATTTCGAGGTGCACATGGGTGGGCGGGGACTTGACTCTGGGTCCAGCGGCGTGCCCCAGACTCTGACAGGAGGAAGATTTTCATATACATTTTACTAATTTTCTTTCATCTCTGACACTTCTACTATAGTGAAAGGGCAAATAGCAATATTAAAATATTTCCTCTAATTAATTCCCTTTTTTATATTTTATTGATTTTTTTTACAGAGAGGAAGGGAGAGGGATAGAGAGCTAGAAAGAGCGATGAGAGAGAAACATCAATCAGCTGCTTCCTGCACACCCCTCCTGGGGATGTGCCTGCAACCAAGGTACATGCCCTTGACCAGAATCGAACCTGGGACCCTTCAGTCCGCAGGCCGATGCTCAATCCACTGAGCCAAACCGGTTAGGGCATTAATTCCCTTTTAATGTGCACAAATTTCGTGAACTGTGCCACTAGTTAAAATTATAAAAAAATACAAAATGATTTCCCAAAACTAAAGTTACCATTGCTGAGATGAATGGTGGGTGGTCAGCCAGACTTCCCCATATATAAAATTAATGAACCCCAAGGTGTGCAAGGTGCAAGGTGATTATTTGGTGCAAAAATAAAATAGAACTTTAAATTTTTTTCATCCAAGTTTTTTTTAAAGTTTCTCTGGTATATAGTATTCTTTTTTAAAAAATCCTCACTGAAGATACGATTTTTTATTTTATTTTATTATTGATTTTTAAAAAGAAACATTGATGTGAGAGAGAAGGAAACATCGATGGGCTGCCTCCCTTAAGTGCTCCAACTGGGGATTGAACCTACAACCTAGGTATGTGCCTTGACCTGGAATCAAACCTGCAACCTTTTGGTGTATATAGGATGATGCTCCACCCAACTGAGCAACCCGGCCAGGGCAACATTTAATATTCTTCTATTTTTTAAAAATCTTTATTGTTGAATGTATTACATAGGTCCTCTTTTTTTCCCCGCATTAACATCTCTAGCCCGCTTCCCTCTCCCATAACCCTCAGGCCCTCACCACCCCATTGTCTGTGTCCATGGGTTATGCATATATGCATACAAGTTCACTGGTCGATCTCTTCCCACCCACCCTCCACTGTCTTCCCTCTGAGGTTCAACAGTATTCTTGATTCTAAGACTGTGGGTCTTTTTGATCATCAGTTTATTTGGTTCATTAGATTCCACATATGAGTGAGATCATGTGATACTTACCTTTCTCGGACTGGCTTATTTCACTCAGCATAATACTCTCCAGGTCCATCCATGTTGTTGCAAATGGTAAAAGTTCTTTCTTTTTTTATTGCTGTGTAGTATTCCATTGTATAAATGTTCCATAGTTTTTTTATTCACTCATCTCCTGATTGGCACTTAGGCTGTTTCCAAATCTTAGCTATTGTAAATTGCACTGCTATGAACATAGGGGTGTGTATATTCTTTCTGGTGAGAGTTTCAGATTTTTTGGGATTTAGTCCTAGAAGTGAGATTACTGGGTCAAATGGGAGTTCCATTTTTAATTTTTTGAAGAAACTCTATACTGTTTTCCACAGTGGCTGCACCAGTCTACATTTCCACCAGCAGTGTACTAGGGTTCCCTTTTTTCCACAACCTCACCAACACTGTGGTTGGTTGATTTGTTGATGATAGCTATTCTGACAGGTATGAGGTGATATCTAATTTTTGCTTTGATTTACATCTCTGGGATGATTAGTGACTGAGTATTTTCTTCTTCATGTTCTATGCATCCAATTTTGAGAACTCTCAAAAAGAGAATTAAAAAAAAAACCAATCCCATTTACTATTGCAACAAAACAATTAAGATACTTAGGAATACACTTAACCAAGGAGGTAAAGACCTGTACTCTGAAAACTACAGGACATTGGAAAAAAAAGATAGAGAAAGGTATAAAGTGGAAGAATATACCTCGTTCATTGATTGGTAGAATCAGCATCATTTAAATGTTCATTCTACCCATGGCGCCACCTTTTGTGAGGGCCACCTTTGGTGGCTGTGGTCTTGGGTCCAGACTCCTCTGCAGCCAGCAGCCCTGTGGCTTTTCCTTTTCACAGTTGGATGCTACACCTGCTGCCAAGGAATGCAACTCTGGTGCTCAGCCTGGGCTGGGTTCCTATTTTTCTGAGGGAACTGATACTCCTGTAACACAGGTTCCTCCTCTCCCTCTTGGCCTGCTGGTCTGCCGCTCCTCAAGCCCTCACCACCCTCACTATTGATCTCCTCCAGGCATTTTCTGTCCTTCCTTGCTGTAAGTCACTCCGCAGCTATGCCTAATTTGTTAATTCTAAATGGATGTCCTCTGATTTAGTTGTATTTCCAGTCTAGCCCTGGGACTGGGTGCAAGACATGTCTGCCTAGTCTGCTGCCATTTCCCCCCCACCCCCATGACATTTAGTGTTCTTAATGAAACTTGAATCCTCTCTTTGTATTTCAAATGAACATATGTCCCAGTAGTTTCAGGAAGAGAGGTCATTCCTGATGATGTGGGCATCCTCACACTGTCACATGTTTTCAGCATATTGCCATACATGGTAAACCATTAAGTCCATTAATAGTTCCTTTTACCAGGTTTAATAAAGTTAATACTCCCAAAAATGGACTAGCAGTCCAGTGCACAGATTTGTGCACCAGTGAGGTCCCTCAGCCTGGCCTGTGCCCTCTCGAAATCCGGGACCCCTCAGGGGACTTCGGACAGCTGGTTTCAGCCCGATCCCCACAGGCAGGCCAGGGGCCTGCAGGGATCCAGGGATCGAGCTGAATCCGGCAGTCCAACATCCCCTGAGGGATGTAGCATTGCACGAAGTGGCAGGCAGCTGGGGAAGAGCACAAGCTGGGGCCGGATGCCACACCACCCCCGCTCATCTGATCCCACTGTGCCTGCCACCTCCACCTCCACCGCTCGGTAGCGCTGCCATGGAGGTGGGAGAGGTTCCTGCCACCGCAGCTGTGAGCCTGGCCTCTGGCTGAGCGGTGCTCCCGCTGTGGGAGTTCTATTTCTAATAAAGGAATGACAGCAAAGTAATAAATAAGCATGTTCAATTTTATAAAATAATACTAACATTTTTGTTTCCAAATTGATTAGACCCAATTAACACACCAAGAAAATCAGGAGGCCCTTATTTTTGCTTGTTGACTGGGTTTTCACAATCTTTTTAATTTCATTTTTCTCCATACTAATGAGTTTAGGATCTTTTCTTATACTGGGTGTCCCCAAAAGGTATACACAGATGATAGCTCAATTGATGTTTCCTGCTTTTCAGATTTAACCCATTGGAATTAATAATGATTCAGAATGTGTATACATTTTGGGGGGGCACCCTATATGTCTCATTTATTAACAATAAAATCTCTTAGAGAATCTTACTAACTTTTTAATTTTTAGTGCATAAGTAATTATACTTAATATTGTTTCTCTGTATCTTTCTCTCTCTTTCCTCCTCCATGTTGATTGATTTTACCAGTTTGATTTTTCTTATAAAACATTAATTTCAATTTTACTGATCAGAGTCTTTAGCTTTATTATTTTCTATCTTGTATTTTCTTAGGATTTCTATACTATGATATTCTTATAAAAATGACTTACTCTAAAAAACAGAAAAGCCTATATATTTTATGATTATATTTATAAGAAATATCCAGAATATGTAAATCCATGAAGACAGAAGTAGATTGGTGATTGCCAGGGTCTGGGTGGATGGGAGAAAGGAGAATAACTGCTTCTTGTGGACACGGTTTCTGTTAGTGGTGCTGAAAATTATTTGGAAGTAGACAGTGAATGTACTGAAATGCCAAGGAACAGTTCACTTTACAATTATTAATTTTATGTTACATGAATGTCACCTCTAAAAACACAGATAATAGTGTGGTGAAGGCCTGGGAGAGGTGGAGGCTGGGTGAAGGGGGAACGATGTCAGGGGACATCTGTCATACTGTCACCAATAAATTAAAAATAACTTAGTTGAACCATTTTAATCTTGATGTTTTGTAATATGGCCATTAGTGTATATATCTCCACAAATACTGCTTTAGTTGTGTTGCAGAAGTTTAAAACATTACTTCTATATCATACAGTTCTAAGTATCTTCAAAAATTCAATTATGAGTTATTATTTGACCCATGTATGTATTCACTAAAACATTTTGCATATCTGAAATGCTCAGGGTTTTGATTTGCATGCACTACCCCTTTAATTTCTGAGTGAACGATATCTCTAGTAAAGAGAAGTGTTATTTTCCAAATGAAGTTGCCTTTGCATGAAAACCTCCCACCTATAAATGTTTAATACCAGCCACTATACATCATTAAATTCCTTGACTCTATTGTGTACATACATATAGAAGTTACTGAAATGCTTTAATAAAAAAGAATATTATTGTGAAACCAGAGTCCTGTTTTGAGGGAATTGGCATTTTCCTGGCAAATACTGTAGTCCTATCACTGTAATATATTTTTTAAATTCTACCAAAGACATCAAGGAAATATTCCTCAGATACCAATAAAATATTTTTTTTATCTTCTTAGGACCTTTGGATTAATATTTTATCTAAATAAGATTAAAATGTACCAAATATAGTGTTGATTTTTAATAAATATGCATTGAATGTATTATGTAATGGAGGAAGACTCCAAAATAATTTTACATACTGTAAATTAAACATTGATTGTTCTGGCTTAACTGTTAAAACACAAGACCATAAAAAATAAAAGTAAAATTGGAAAATCTCTTAATTTTCTCTTTCATCCACTTGTGCATTTTGTAGGACACTTTGTCTTTCTTGGCAAGAGCAACCATGAGCCTTGCAGGATTCCTCACAATGATTACCCAGATATATTTTATCAGCCTTTGACTCTCACCACAGACCTTTGCTACCAATGTTGCATGTGACTGTAACTAAAGACAGTGTGACCCAAAGTTTGCCTTTACCTTGACACCTTCTGACCGTTGGTTCTGTAAGTGTTAATTTTCTTTACCAGATCATTCATTTCAGTGGGAGCAACACAAACATTTGGAAGAACAGAACTAGCATAGGTAATTAAATAACTGAATAATTTACTTTCTCTATAAAAAGTTTCTAAAAGTATTGTTTTTGTTTTGGATATGGTTATGGTTCATTTCTTTTTTAAATATATTTTTATTGATTTTAGAGAGGAAGGGAGAGGGAGAGATAGAAACATCAATGACAAGAGAGAGAATCACTGATCGGCTGCCTCCTGCATGCCCCCCACTGAGGATCGAGCCTGCAACCTGGGCATGTACTCTGACTGCGAATTGAACCATGACCTCCTGGTTCATAGGTCGATGCTCAACCACTGAGCCATGCCTGCCAGCATGATTATGGCTCATTTCTATGAACAATAAACAATATTGGATTGTTCATTGAATGGGAAATATATAAATCCCATATTAAATTAACTCAGATTACACTAAGAAGAGAATCAAGATGATTTTTTAAATATTCAAAATTTATTGTGAGCCATATTCTACAAACTGACTAGATTAAGTATATTCAAAGAAAATAATTTAAAGTTTTGAAAAGAATTGGTTGTTTCATTCATAGCCAGGTATCTAATTTCATTTATTTACTTATTTTGCATATTTAGTGATATGTATACTATTCTAATAGAAAATAAAGGCTGTTGTAAAGATTGTACATTTGAAAATCAATTGTTCATTGCAAATCTACAATTAAAGATTGCTAGTCTGTAAAACAGTGTTAAGTAATGACTAATATTTGTTTTGCTTCTAGAATAAATCAATAAGAAACACAGGTAGCACATTAAGTCATGATGCCAAACACTGCATTGTTCAGTCAATTCTCACATTCATTTACAGAAAAAACTCCTTACCTGAAAATATTTTTTTCAATACACTCTACATTTTCCAGGGCTTCCCATTTTGCAAACCTGTTTATTTAAAGTCATGTAATAATGATCCATCATCAGCTATTGCTTGCTCTTACTTGTTTCACTTGCTTTTTTCCAGTGCTTAAAGAGAAAACATTAGCAGTGCATACTGCAGCAGAAGACAGAATATATATACTGCTGGATTTAATCTCATGCCATGCACTTACAACAGCAACTTCCGGGAATAAATGTTTTTAAATTGAGCCCAAAATGAAACTAACATTAAAGGGCTATCAACTTTAAAGTTTGGAAAGTACTTTAGAAATGATCACACCAAATACTCTTTCAATTTATAGGTGAGAAAAATCATATATTTCACATTATTGGTATAGCCAATATTTGTAAAATTTTTACAATACTTATCCTGTTACTCCATTTTAGATAGAAGCAGAAGTCTTCATTCAGACTTTTAAACTCTCCTCATTCTTACAAGAGAACAGCTAATTGCAAAGAAGTTCTTTGGTATCAGGTTCTGGAAAACAATGAGAAAAGTACATTTTGCCTTAAGAAAAGTAGAATCCATTGTGTGTGATAGACACACAAATACTTCCTGACAATATTATATGGTAAGTGCTCTAGAATTTGCTTATAAAAAATGCTATGAGAACACATATTACGTGTTGCTCCCTCTAGGTAAACTGCATGAGGGCTTATATATTTCTGTATTGAAGCATCTAACAGTGCCTGTTACACACTCAACCAACATTTGTGCATTTAATAAATCTGGAGTTCCCCCCTCGGTAAACCTTATGATATAATAAGTGATATACAACCAAATCTTGATTTTGCTGAATTCAGTGTATATGTTTGTATAAGCCAAACTTTATAAAATACGTATAAGTCTGTGTCCTTGTTGAGATTATGAGCAATAAGAGTGCATTTTGTAAAAAACAAACAAAGAACAAAACACATATTAATCTTTGTCCTTCTTAAAACTAAATCTTTTTTTAAGTTTGACTTTTAAAACATTTTTGGTAGCCTTCCAAAGCTTCTTAAACTGCATTTTTCAATTTGACTGAGCAATACAGTGAATTAGTTGTTACAAAGCAGTGTGGTCCTATTGATAAATGGAAGTTTTCCCCCAACCCAATCCAGTTTTCTTTAGAAGTAGAAAGATTACTCAATATAACTTTTAAGGTCCTCACCTACTACAGTATTCCCTAGGAAAATGTAACTCTCACAAGTAGGATGAAAAATATTTATAAATATCAAGACTCAAGCAAAAAGCACCCATCCTGAAAAGAAAAAAGAATCCAAAAATATGAAGATAGTGTAAGGACCCTTTGGGACAACTTCAAATGTACCAACATCCGAATTATGGGGGTGCCAGAAGAAGAGAGAGAGCAAGATATTGAAAGCCTATTAGAAGAAATAATGACAGAAAACTTCCCCTACCTGATGAAAGAAATAGACTTACAAGTCCAGGAAGCAAAGAGAACCCCAAATAAGAGGAATCCAAAGAGGACCACACCAAGACACATCATAATTAAAATGCTAAGAGCAAAAGACAAAGAGAGAATCTTAAAAGCAGCAAGAGAAAAACAGTTAGTTACCTACAAGGGAGTACCCATACGACTGTCAGCTGATTTCTCAACAGAAACAATGCAGGCCAGAAGGGAGTGGCAAGAAATATTCAAAGTGATGAATAGCAAGAACCTACAACCAAGATTACTCTACCCAGCAAAGCTATCATATAGAATTGAAGGTCAGATAAAGAGCTTCACAGATAAGAAAAAGCTAAAGGAGTTCATCACCACCAAACCAGTATTATATGAAATGCTGAAAGGTATTCTTTAAGAAGAGGAAGAAGAAATAAAAGGTAAAGATAAAAATTATGGACAACAAAGTAACAACAAATAGATATTTATCAACAAGTGAATCTAAAAATTAAGTCAATAAAAAATCTGATGAGCAGAATAAACTGGTGAATATAATAGAACCAGGGGAATAGAAAGGGAGCAGACTGACAATTCTTGAGGGGAAGGGGGTGTGAGGGGTAAGGGAAGAGATTGGACAAAAATCTTACACTTATGGATAAAAACAGTGGTGGGGGATAAGGGCATGGGGTGGGGTGGAAACCAGATTGAGGGGAGCTATGGGGGGAAAAAAGAGGAACATCTGTAATAATCTGAACAATAAAGATTTATTTAAAAAAACCTCCAAACAAAAAACATTGTACCCGAATGCTGTCCACTTAATAAGTAGAACTTACAAGAACATTTGTAGCATTGAGTGGATGTAATGTCAAAGTAATCATGCTTTTCAACTACCTCACTTATGGGATGGTTCCAAAGCAGATTGCACAATTTTATCACAAACTAAGGACAAATGATTCCCTTTTGGTATTGTAAAAAAAAATTGAATGATTTATTTCAAGGACACTAAATCATTTTCAATTCACGTCCTTTTATTTTTCACTATGCAATTGTGTCTCATTAATACAAGTCACTACACATTGTTACCCTTGCTCTATATGAAATTGATATAGAATAGGGTCAGATATATTTGGGGGCTTACTTTTAATATGCAAGCAATCTGACCATAACTCCCAGAATCTTTATATTAAAGTATATAATTAAAGCAAATCAAATTGGAGGAATATACACTGGACCTGGAATCCAGTATTGTTAGGCAATCTGGGTTCAAGATCAAGCTTTAGCATTTATTAGATCTGTGCATACTTTCCTCATGGGGATCTACTATAAACAGATGATCTTGATAGTCTCTTTCAACACTAGCAGTCTACCAACTGAATACGTGGGGCTTGTATAATTGAGCTTTGCATATCAAGTTATAACCAAGTCTCTGTGCTAGGACATATTTCCTAAGTATGCTGTGTTTTCAGTAAACAAGACTATAACTGTGAAATCTATATGGAAATCAGATTTGTGAACCAAACACTTAGCTTGTAGAACTATATCAGACAGTAGATAAATAATCCAATTGGGTTGCCACCTACACTGCCAGGTGGAAACTAATCCTGTCCTGACATTACTGAGCAAAGTAATTAGAAACCCTCTCAATTTGCACAAAACCCACATCATGTATATGGAGGACTAGGAAATAAAATGCTTTTTAATTAAACTTGGCATTTATGATCTCACAGCTGCTCCTTTTCATTTTCTATAACTTGCCTTGATTTTGATACCAAGAGGGATAAGATTCTATAATATAATTCTAGAAAGAAGATTTGATTTGTCTACAAACAGGAATTACTAGCTTGATCAGAATAAAAGCTTCCCTAAGGCAGAGTTCAGGATTCGGGTAAACCCTTTTTTGGGGAAAAGTCCAATGTGGTTGGAACCATGTTTAATGGAGTGAAGTTACCTGCACATAGCAAGAAAAAAATAAGGTAAATCATGACTGTAGAATAGACTGTAGAATAAACAGAAAAATATGTGGAATTTCCAAATGCATAGTCAAGAATCTCAGAGATTTTATAAGTTCTGCAGTAGTTTTAAGGAGGTTGAATCAGGCCTTACCTAAGCAATTATACCCTTTTGCTAGTACAGGAGCTGCATAACAGAAGGAAGTTGACAGGCCAGTTCAGACGCACATTTAGGAGTTCCCAGGAACCTGGGGACAGCACGAAATCACAGCTTAAAGACAGTTTACATACATTTTTCAAAGAGAGTCAATGGAAGTTAATCCTATTTGGATAGAAGAACCCATGGAATCAAAGGAAATGTGTGAACAACTTGCAAGAATTGTGCCAAATCTATGTTACTACAGTGTAAGTAATTATGTTGATTAAAAAATAAGCCCTAAGTTATACTTTATAAATGGGGACATTGAGTGATTGTTCCTAGGTTGATGGTTAATGCCTATTATATGTAATAAAATGTTATTGAGTTAATCATGTGCAAATATATAAAGAAAAATAAATGAAAAGATGTACACAAATATGTTTTGTTATTTTGGAGTATTGTGAATAGGATTTATTCTTTCTTTTTGTATTTTCTAGATTTTCAATTTTCTTGAGCAAGAACTTATAATACAAAGTTGTACTTTGTATCTTAAAATACATATGAGCTAATTTCCAAAATAAAGGAAAAATGCAATAACTAAAAAAACTAAAGTTATTCTATGATGAATTATGTTAGGATAAAAAACATGTCTTAAGAAATAATTCTAAAATTAAAATTGCAAAACTTCTGATTTTATTGCTCAACTAGAGGCCCATTGCAGGAAGATTCCTGCAAGAATAGGGCTTCCTGCAGCTGGAGTGAAGCAGAGAAGGGAGCAAAACCCGCTGAGGTGGGATTCGCTCCCATCCCGCCGCCTGGCTGGTTTCCCTCCCGCCTCCCGCCTCCTCCGCCTTGGCTCCGTTCCTGTCTCCGCCGCCTCTACTTTGCTCCCTTCTGCAGCGCTTCGCTTCCACACTTCCATGTTGTCTTCAGTCTTCACTCCCAGCCAGTATATGCAAATTAACCACCATCTTGGTTGTGTTAATTTGCATATAGTCACTCTGGGCTGGTGGGGGGCATAGTGAAGGTACGGTCAATTAACATCTTTGTCTTTTATTAGTGTAGATTGGAAGATTATTGAATCCAAAAAAGCACAGTTCATTATAATGATGACTTATTAACTTTATACTGCTTGTTCGTAACTATCCCGAGCACTTGGCATTACTAATATCTCTCAATCTGTATCCATATAGGAAGGTAGGAAATGGTACTCTGGTTTAAAGAAGTGAACTTCTCAATACTAAGACGTTAAATAATTTGTCCATGAGCACATAGACAGTAAGCTGCGATGTCAAGTTTTAGGCCCACGCTTTACAAATATGTCTCCATTCTCTAAGGAGACAGTAATGCTTTATCTAATCAAGGTCTGCTTGTTTATGGAGAGACCTAGTTTAAGTTTCAACAATTTCTTAGTTCTCTGTGGTTTGTTCTGAGGAATGCACATGCACAAGGGCCAGATATGATTTTCTTTTGCAATTCAAAAATTCAAATAAGTATATAATTAGAGGCCTCAAGCAGTTTTATTTTTGGTTCTAAGCTGCATACTTTTAACTTTCTTGGGGGTATTTAACTTCAAAGTCTTCAGAAGCAGATGCTGTGGTGTAATAAAATCTTGGTGGTACACAAGTTCTTTGCAGCATCCTTTTGAAGCTGAATTCAATTATTTTATGCTTTTACAATCAAAATTGCTATGTTATTTTTTTTATTTTCTGTTATGTCAGTTTTGGAAATAGTATAACTTTATCAGCACATTTTTCTGAGACAGCTAAAAGTTTGTTCACTTAAATCTGTTCTTTGAGAAATGTGTAAAGTCACTAGGAGACATCAATAAAGGGTCAAATAATAAATTGTTTCCCAAACTCAGTGACTGGTAAGACCTGTTCATTCACAGAGACATGACCAAAGGTACAGATTTGAAAATTTTATTCCACAGAAAAAACAACAACTGTGAGAACCTGAGTTTCAGAGTCAGGTTCAAATCTCACTTTTGCAGTTTAAAAACCAAGTGACCACAAGCACTTTTCATGATTTGTAGACTGGGGGCAATGACATTGCCTCATCTATTAATTTTATATATTTTAAGCATTAATTCATTTAAAGTGATTAGAAAATTGACTGACACCTAGACTCAATAAAGGGTCATTATCTTTATTGTTATCATTATTGTTGTCATTATTATTATTGCTGAAAGGTTGATATTTTATGCATATTTACTTCACATGAAATGGAACTAAATGAAGTTTAAGAGTAAAATTGCCGTGCACTTCTATAGCTGTCTTTCATGGTATATTTTCCTAGGGCTGCAGTTCCATTTACCTTTGAGACAATGAGCCTATTTTGAATCCTAAGGAAATGGCCTTCCTGGCTGTGAATAAGGACTAAAAAAGAGGGTACCCTACTCCTTTGTTAGGACAAATACCTTTCTCATCTCAAATGTCACAGTTTCAGGGAGAAACTGCTGGGCCAGTAAGCCTAAATGTCAGTTAATACCTGAGTATCAAGATAATTGCAAAAGTAGCAGCACTAATTGCCCCTCCCCCAAGGAAAATAAAAATAATAATTTTATGCATATTTACTTCACATGAAATGGAACTAAATAAAGTTTAAGAATAAAATTGCCTTGTACTTCTATAGCTGTCTTTCACACCTAGTAAATGCCTTCATGGTGTGTTTTCCTGGGGCTGCAATACCATTTACCTTTGAGACAATGAGCCTATTTTGAATCCTAAGGAAATGGCCTTCCTGGCTGTGAATAAGGACTAAAAAAGAGGGTACCCTACTCCTTTGTTAGGACAAATACCTTTCTCATCTCAAATGTCACAGTTTCAGGGAGAAACTGCTGGGCCAGTAAGCCTAAATGTCAGTTAATACCTGAGTATCAAGATAATTGCAAAAGTAGCAGCACTAATTGCCCCTCCCCCAAGGAAAATAAAAATAATAAAGATAGAAAGAAAGCAGATCACAGCCTACAGAGCCAAGTCAGGAAAGAATTAAAATTCTATACATGAATAGTACTAAGAAAACGTAGAACTATCCCTTGGATTTGGGAAAGATTGTCAAATATAATTAATCCTATATAATAAAACCCTAATATGCAAATTGACCGAACGGCCGGATGACCTGTCGCTATGATGCACACTGACTGCCAGGGGGCAGGTGGTGGTCAATGCAGGAGCTGCCCCCTGGTGGTCAGTGCACCAGAAGCCGGGCTCATGGCTGGCAAGCACAGCGGTGGTGGCAGGAGCCTCTCCTGCCTCTGCGGCAGGGCTAAAGATGTCCAACTGCCAGCTTAGGCCCACCATCAGTCAGACATCCCCTGAAGGCTTCTGAACTGCAAGAGGGTGCAGAGTGGGCTGAGGGACCCCCCTGCCACCGAATGCACGAATTTTGTGCACCAACCTCTAGTTTATAATGAACAAACTAGAGCTTTCAGAGTGAAAGTCTGCTTATAGATTTAAGCCACAATAGAAATACCATAATGATAAAAGAAAATTAACCAAAAGTTGAGTGTCCGGATATATAGATCTAGATAGATCTAAATATAGATATACATGTAGATATCCTTAGTTGTTTACCACAATTTTGTCAGAGAGAGAATCTACTTCTAGCTTTTAAATGAAAAACAACAACAACAACAAAAACAAGTTTCATAAAAACGAAAGGTATTGTGCAGCCTCCCAAGTGAAAGCAGTGAGAACCAATACTTAAATTTTATTTCTCGGGCTCCAAAACAGCATCATCACTGGAAAAGAACTGAACAATTAAAAGCATCTGGAGTACAGAGGGTCCTGAAACACTGCTAGGAGGGAGAGAGAAAAAGAACAGTTTTGACTAGAGAGCCCACAGCAGGACAAAACCTGCTCTACAATCACAGGCCTGATTCCAGCTCTCGTATGAGGGATGGACCAGAAAATGGATGGTTTTCAGCCTAACAGACTCAGCACCCTTTGCCATATTAAATACTTTATATCGCCTCTTTTTTTCTGTGCTGAAATGAAATTAGTAGATAATACAATCTGATGACGCACTTGATTTTTAAAAGAAAATTAATATTATGTTCTTAAAGTAACCTACAGAAAAAAAACACATTTAAAATAGAATAGTATGGATTACATTGTACAAATTATCAGGTCTGACAACTCTAGATAAAATGATGAACCAAATTCTTGCACCTGTATATAGAATCACAGGGGTGTGACAGCTCCAAATACAGAATGATCTAAATGAGCCTCATTGACAACGTAAATGCCGCAAGTGCCTTATGAATGATTCTTGGCAAAACTCCAAGCCCTCAGAAAATCTATGCTCTTTTTTCAGTTTGCATGTTGATTGCATCCCTGAAACTTTAGAGAAGATTAAAACCATTCAGGAAAACAAAAACAAATTGAGCACTTATATGTAGAGGAATGTTAGGCATTAAGCTCAGGTAATAGTGAAAACGTTTTTCACCTTTATGTATATCTGAAATTCAAAATTCAGCAGGTTAAATGGAAATTCATTGTTGCATGAAACTGCACCAAGAACTGTAGGCAGTCTAGCACCACCCTTGCCAAACACTCCCTTTACTTCCACCACCACCACCAATAGCACCAAATGCCAGGTGCAACCTTTGTAGCTGTTGTCACAACTGAAAAGCCATCCACATGTCTTCAAATCACCAACTGGGGGTGAAAACTGTGTTTTATTATGTCATGAAACAATTCATGTAGCCTTTAGATGATCTGATTATGCTAGTCAAGGATTTCATTGATCACTAACAGGAAGAATTGGACTTTGAAGATATACAGTTCTGAATTCTACCCAGCTCTGGAGCTCACTGTCCTCTGACCTTGGCCAGTTGTTGTACCTCTCTTAGCCTACGTATCCTCACTGAGAAATGAGAATGACACAACCATCTCACAGAATTTTTCAATAATTAAATAAAATAAAACATAACATAGTGATTGGTACAACGCCGACCTCACTATGATTGCTCAATAAATCATGATCATTGCTATTAATTGGCATATCATTAACCATTGCAATATTTAACAATAAAAGATTAAGTATATATTTGGTTAGCATTTTGGGGTAACATGAAGCAGGGCCACTTGAGACACAGTAATGAGATCATTAATTTAGGTGAGAAAGTCACAATAAATTGACTTGGTCTATATCGCATAATTGTTAAAACCCAGTATGACTGACAGAGCTTCCTAGAAGAAAAATTACTTTTGTAATGCAAGTGCTATTTTCATGATTTTCCTTAAATTAAAACAATTTGATAGGCGATTAGAATACATTTTGAAGTAGAGAGTTATTTCCAGAAACAGCAGGAGTGGATGTATAAAATCTATGAACCATGGACATGCTTATAGAAACAGGAAAATACCTAATAATATTTAAATTGTTAAAGCCTTCCAACTAATCTTGTAAGATGTGCTATCAAATTTGTTATTTACTTTATAATTGGCTTTAGGATGAATACCACAGACTTTACTTCTTTCCTCATTTTTATCAAGATCGCATTTTTTCCATTTAATGGAAATCTCCATTAATTTTATTTTAGATCTCCATAGTAAATCAATAGAAACAATACCAAATTGTATCAGATATAAAAATGGGCAGCTAAACTATGAGATAATGAAGAAATAGATAAAATAGTCATATCCCACTAGGTCAAACTGAAGTTTTTAAATGCATTTCAATAGGATAGGCAGCATGTGATAAAATGAAGAATTAGCAACATAGGGTGGTATTAATTTCCAATAATTCAGCTTATTGCTGTTTTAATAGTTGAGGAAGTAGCATTTTAGTGTAAATGTCTTCTTGAAAATACCACCCAAAATATCCATAGTTGAGTGACTGCAGTCCCCCTAGCTTATTCACAGTATGAAGGGTAGTTTGTTGGTCTAGGAAAGTTATATTGAATGTTTTGGGGACTCATAAGGATGGTGCGGGACAAGAAAAGCATTGAGCTTTGCACTTACCTCCTGGGAGTTTTTATTAAACAAGGCCTATGTCCTAAACTAACCCCCCATTCGTCAAACTGTAGTAAAATTTTTAAATTAACTTCCATTCCTATCATGCACTCTTTTATAATGAAAGGGACAGGTATGAAGGCAGGATGAATGGCTATTTCATGCCTCACTGCAGCAGAAATGTAAAACTGATATTTTACTCAATTTATTTGCATAATGCAACATTATCTATGTGAAGCTTGTAGACATACCAGTTGTATACTAATAGTAAGAGAACCAAGTCCCATGCTACCATGTTTGCCTCAGGTTAAGGCACAAATAAGACATAGTGAGTATTTTAAAGCTTTATAAAGCTTAACAAATAATGCAATCTGCCTACCTACTTCGTGCTTCTTTTGTCAAATCTTAAAACATGGGAATGAGAACTATGAAAGACATTTAAGAAGAGAAATAAGTTGAAATAAATATCAGATGATAGGTTCCTTTTTAACTGACAATAATATAAAATTCAAACAATTTAGCAACTAGTAATTTTTCCTTAATACAGCTTGATGTGTGATTATTTGGGCATTGTTTTTCCAAGATTTTCCCACATAAGTGAGATAATTATAACACAAAAAATTTCTAATGATCTTCAAGCCTGTCTTTAAAAGTACTTATGTGCTTACTAAGTTACTTATTAAACAATTTCCACAATTTCCTAAAAGGCCTTAAAATGAGGAACAGAAATGCATCTCATAATATATACTGCATACATTAAAGTTAAGTGAGACATCCAAGAATGTTATAAAACCCAAATTTTACCCTCAAATATCAAGTCGACTCCAATTCTGTGTATCTGCTCTTCAGGTAACCTAGAAAAAATTTCACGGTATTTTATCTTTTATACTTCTGCTCTTAGAAAAGATATATTTTCTACAGCTGATTCTCAGAGCTGCAAAGGAATAGTAACAATACACAAAGGAAACACACTCTTTCATTTAGGAGAATGGAATTTCTTTCACGCTACCAGCCCAAGCACACAAGGTACATGTAAAGGGACCCTGGCTATCACTTTGGTTATGGAACCTGGATACAGGAACCTGCCGCCTCAGTTTGCCTTTACTTCTCACTGCTCAGTCTGGGAGAATTCAATTAACAAATCCCGGCCTCAACGCTTCCCATGGAGAAGAGAGAGCCATTCAAAATGGCTTTTAAAAAGACCTAGAGAAAAACTCTTCTGTCTCTGAACTTTTTATTTATATGATTTTTTCCATGAATTTTGTATAGGTAGAAAGAATTTCTCAGAACTTACCAAAATAAGAATTATCAGCGATTAACCTAGATTCTTACTAAATCAGTCATGTGCCAAGATTCTCTTTAGTCAATGATTTTGCTATTCTGCCCAGGGAGGGCAGGTTACACAAAAACAAGTAATTCTAGGACATAGGGGAGAGTGGTCAAGTAGCGGGATCAGCTTACTCAATATTAAGAAATACCTACTGTTAAACATCAAAAATCATCCTGTATTCATCAAAAGTTTTAAACAGTAGAATAAAATTAGATGCCCAAAATACATGAGGAACATTTGGGGAATGGATTAGAGTAGGGAGATAGACTGAAAAGAAATGTCATTTAATCATCTGAGCAATGAGGATGACATAGAAACTAGAGCAATAACAAAGGAGCAACACATGGGTTAGGAGCTCTTGCTTTTCAACACACACATGGAAAAACAATTATGAACCCCCCACACTGTGCCTATGCTTGTTTTAGGCACTAATAGTTAGCAATGTAGACACAATGCAGACTCTGACCTGGTAAAGGAGAAAAACACATGGAAAGCAATTATCTGACAACTACAAAAATGGCTGTGAGAACCAACTGTTGGGTCAGGAGAGGACACTCCTTATCTTTATTGTCATGGAAGACTCCTGAAGAAGATGGCAAACTGAGTTGAATCTGAAAGAATGAGTAGAAGAAAGAACATTTCCAGGAGAGACTAAAGCATGATCTAAAGCAGTGATGGCGAACCTATGACTCGCGTGTCAGAGGTGACACGCGAACTCATTTTTTTGGCTGATTTTTCTTTGTTAAATGGCATTTAAATATATAAAATAAATATCAAAAATATGTCTTTGTTTTACTATGGTTGCAAATATCAAAAAATTTCTATATGTGACACGGCACCAGAGTTAAGTTAGGGTTTTTCAAAATGCTGACACGCCAAGCTCAAAAGGTTCGCCATCACTGATCTAAAGCAAGAAATGGCATAAAACTCATGAAAACCCCTGTACAGTGTTACTGGGCCCATAAAGTGTCAAACAATTGTAAGTGATAAGACAAGAAAGGACTAAATCATGGAAATTTACAATACTATTCTAGAGCCCCAACTGGACTGTAGTTACAGCAAAGGCCACAGAAAATAAAATTTACAGAGATCGTGCTTGGTCAATAATTTATCTGTTGCTTCAAATTACCCCTCTGATAACTTAGTTTTGGTGAGACAAAACTTGAGCTCTAAGTTTACATCCTGTATTTCTTTAATTGCCTTTCTGTTTGTAAGATTTGCAGCATGATGTATGGTCTGTTAATGGTAATTATAGTGGGTTATAACCTCCCCAATGGCATGAAGTAAGGTTGCATTAAGTGAACATTTTATGCAGTCTATTTTCCTCAGAAATGCATGACAAACCACAAGAATCCATAAAGCTGGTCTTACAATATGCTTCTAGTCCTCCAGGAAATTCTTCCAGCTCAGTGGGTTGTGAGCAAACTCACGCGGTCCTTAGAAAGTCATGTAGGGGCTGCTGGTTGCTTATGACTATGCTCTGGAAATGCAAGCTCAAGCAAATATCTGGCCAAACATATGTAAAAGCTTACAAAATACTTGAAATAATGGCATGCAATAGAAGAAAGACGTCTATGCTAAGTCAGCACAGCGCTATGAACCATGATGAACCAGAAACTAACCAAGGTCAAACAGGAGCTAAATAAAAGTTTCACCTAAAGACCTGTGCTGTGGCTAGGAATCAGAACCTTCCTCTGATGCATTATTCATGATGTTAATGCACTGCTGAAGAACCCATCCTGGATCTGGTCTTTCCATTAAAATATGAACTCTTCAGCTTAGAATTTAAGAGCTGCATTAACCTTCTTTCTGTATATCCATCATCATTCATTAATGCCAACTGGTTCCTCCACCTGGTTTAATAAAAAATTATTAACGTACCAAAGACCACTCACCTAAAATAACCATGCACATCTAAATGTACACACACACACACACACACACACACACACATTGCTAATTCCAACCACTTTAGTACATTGCATGTTCCTTAGTTTTCATGTATTTACTTGCATAATAAGTTCATCCTATATAATAAAAGTGTAATTGCAATTACAATGCAAATTGACCGAATGGCAGAAAGACCGGTCAGCAGGGGGCGGGGCCGGTGAGCAGGTGGCGCCAGGCCAGCCAAGGCATGTGCCAATGGGCAGAGGGAGGGGATGGTGATGGGGTGGGGGGGCGGCGGTGACCAGCAGCAGGGCGATGGGTGCTGGCACCATGCCCCGATTGCCCACCAGGTTGCCTCCCGCAGAGGGAGGCCGGACTGCGACTTGGGCCTGCTGACTGCGACTTGGGCCTGCTGACTGCGACTTGGGCCTGCTGACTGCGACTTGGGCCTGCTGACTGCGACTTGGGCCTGCTGACTGCGACTTGGGCCTGCTGACTGCGACTTGGGCCTGCTGACTGCGACTTGGGCCTGCTGACTGCGACTTGGGCCTGCTGACTGCGACTTGGGCCTGCTGACTGCGACTTGGGCCTGCTGACTGCGACTTGGGCCTGCTGACTGCGACTTGGGCCTGCTGACTGCGACTTGGGCCTGCTGACTGCGACTTGGGCCTGCTGACTGCGACTTGGGCCTGCTGACTGCGACTTGGGCCTGCTGACTGCGACTTGGGCCTGCTGACTGCGACTTGGGCCTGCTGACTGCGACTTGGGCCTGCTGACTGCGACTTGGGCCTGCTGACTGCGACTTGGGCCTGCTGACTGCGACTTGGGCCTGCTGACTGCGACTTGGGCCTGCTGACTGCGACTTGGGCCTGCTGACTGCGACTTGGGCCTGCTGACTGCGACTTGGGCCTGCTGACTGCGACTTGGGCCTGCTCCTCACGAGGGCTCCCAGACTGCAAGAGGGTACAGGCCAGGCTGAGGGACCCCCATGAGTGCACAAATTTTTGTGCACTAGGCCTCTCGTACAAATATAAAAGCTTGAACTAAGTTTGCCTCTTTTATATGTATGTAAAATTGTTCTATGTTATAAAAAGAATATAAGAAATCCTGGATTCCACCACCATTTTAATTTTTGAGTGTTCCCTACTTTGTGTTCTACAAGATGTTATTTAAAATGCATAGTTTATTTTTCACTTTCTATAAAAGGAGACTAACAACAGAATTGTTTAATGGGAAGATGATGAGTTGAATAACTATGTTTAATAAATGTTAGGTGAACAAAAAATGTAGTGTTTTATAGAAAACTTACATTCATTCAATTGATTAACATTTATTGAATGTGCCTATTCTATGCCAAGTACTATGCCAGATGCTAAGGATGGTGAAATAAATGATATGATTTCCATCCTCAAAATGATTCACTTCCTTTGGCCCTTTCATGCTTTTAAAAAAGAAAGCATGCATGAATATATACGTGTATTCAGATAAAAGAAAGGTTTGTAATATTACTGATTTTTAAATTGTATTTTTCTCAACTCTGACCCATTGATACTGAGAATTAAGATAAATTAAATACAATCAAGGATATTGTTTTTTTATTAAAATTGTTGCACTAAAGGAATTGCCTATTATTGTTTGCCAGAAATTGCCAGCAATTAGAAATTACAAGTCAACATAAATCCCTCTATTGCTCTTTTCTTCTTGCTTCACTCTACTCCAAGGGCTCCTAGGACTACGTCAAAGAATCTTCTTCCTAGTGGACCATGAAATTAAAGCTCAGCAAACTGAAACAGACAGTGGGTTTCTTTGCTGGCTAAGGCCCAAGCTGTGAAGTCAGTAACGAATGCAATGGCAAAACTACTGTCTCTAGGAAAATGTTTGTCTTGAATCAGGAGAGCCTCTTGCTAGGTAGAGGCAGCCAAATGTACTGAGAGTAAAGTCTTAGAATTTTGAGTAGGAGATGCAAAGAGCAGATGGAGAACATAAGCAGGGAATTTACCTGCCATTGTAAAGATAATTTTAAACAATATAAAAATAGCTCCTTTTCAAAAGAAGAGATGCAGAAAATCTTTCATTTCTATTTTTTAAAAATCTTTATTGTTGAAAGTATTACATATGTCCCTCTTTTTCCCCCATTGACCCCTTCTAACCCACCTCCACCCCCCTCTCCGGGCCTCCACCACCCTGCTGTCCGTGTCCATGGGTTATGCATACATGGAATGGCTGTCTTAGTCACAGGGAAATCTCTTCTCTCTGATAGTCCCATGACACTTAGGACTTGAAACTTTTTGTATTTATGTGTAAGATCGTATTGCATAAATTCTCTTTCACCAATTCCATTTTACACCAATGCAGAATTGGTTTACAACCTATTATTTATTGATTTCTCATTCTAGGCCAAGTCCAGTCCTAATCACTGTGTGTGCATGTTTCATTTAATTTTTTCTAAAAGCCCTATGATGTAGACATGTAATTATCCTTATTCTCCCAAAGGGGAGACTGAAGCACAGGAGGACTGAGTAACTAGTCTGCGGTCACACAGCTCACACATGGCCAAACCAATATTTAAAGCACTGCAGTCTGACTCGAGAGTTTTCACTCTTACTCACTATACAGCACCAATTAATAACCTACTGCTTACCAGGCTGTGTCAAATGTTACAGATTCACAGATGTACAAATATAATATTTTCTCTTTAGGATATGCAGTCTCATAGCAGGAGAGAGTAGGTGATTTTTAAAGTGTGATGAAATGTAAAACATGCTATCATAGCAATATATGCTCAGTTAGCTGGGGCTACAAAGAAGAGACAAATTAATTCTGCTTAGAGTAGTGGAGATGGTCAAGTAAATCTTGAGTTAACCATTGAAATAAGTCCTCCTATTAAAATAGGTGTGTCTTTAGTAAGAGACATTTATTAAATGTCCCTAAACCACACAGTATTCTAAGCACTTCACAAGAAATAGCTCACTTAGTACCATAAAAACGGTATGAATTAAGAACTATTTGCCCATTTTACAGGTAGAGAATTTGAGGTACATAAATCAATAATAACTTGATCAAAGCACAATAAGGAGGGGCTTGGATTGAAACCCAAGAGGTCTGATTCCAGAATCTGAGCTGTTAACCACTATGTTCTTAACGACACCTTTGGAACAAAGAGGCGAGATAGAAACTGCAGGGAACTTTACTTGGCAGCATTGGCCCTAAGTATTCTGTGACTGCAAAGAGATTAGGCGGAAGAACAGAGCAAATCTAAAATGTTTGTTCTCCTTCAGGCCAGAATCTATTTTAAAATAGCCTAAAACAAGATTGAGAGACAAGGCCAATTGCATACAATAAACCGAGAGGCAACCACTAATGATCCTAAATAGCCATAAATGAATAAAGTGTGAGGAAGGTAATATTCATTGGACAACTATAATGTTTCCATTACTGTACACATTTAATTAATATAATGTAATCCCTACAATGAACTATGATTTTATTATATGTGACATATTAAAAATAGAAATTAAATAATTTACAAAGGATCTTATAACTAATAGATCCAAGGTTCAAATTACTAAAAATAAAAGCAAAAGCAAAGCAAACGAACAAAACATTATATTGCACTGTTACTTATATGGAAGTCTAAATATTGAAAGCATCAAAACAAAGTCCAGAACTGTTTTCCAAAAGTTACCATCATCTGGGCTTAAACTCACTGTGAGTTGAAAAAAGTGCTTGTTATATTCTAAGCATGAAGCGATGGTGCTTACCTTCCTGAGAAAGATCCATGAGCAACAACTCAGCCTCTCAGTCCCTTGGAGATTTTCCATGGAATGGTGAGGAACCCATTGTAATAGATTATTGCAATGATGTCACGGAGGTATCACTAATGATCCACAAGTACTCCAGGTTCAAGGTCGTTTATATGTTTTGACTAAAAGCAGTGTCATCTTGCCATTGTAAACCTTTGGGATCAAGATGTATGAAATCTTATTACGTTGTTTATTTCAAATAGGCCAAATCCCAGGTAAATTAAGAAAAAAAGTAAACAAAAACTGGTTAATAACTAAATTAAAGAGAAATAAAATGAGATTAAAGATGGCGAAATAAGTTGGTATTACAGAATTCCCTTTCATTAAAACGTAGATAGAATTTAAAAAAAAATATGATCAGCAATTAAACAAGGAAAGGGAAGAAATCTTATGACACGTGGTTTATAATTGTGGCCATAAGAATGGTAAACTGGGCCTTGCCATATTTCAAAACTCTCATCCCCACTCTCTAATGCAATCTTAAACAAAAAAGTTTAATGGGCAAAATTCTGAGCATTTTAATGAATTTACCTTCCAAACTGTAGAAATATAGGCCACTGAAGAAAATAAGAAATTCTAAATAAGTAAGGCAAAGCCCTTAATACTAGAAGCCCCTACATGTTATGACAGTAACTTAGTAGTGAAAGGAATGACAGCAGTACTTGCCAGCTTCCGGGCCCTGTTCGGAGAGGTGTACCCTCACGAAGCTCTGCTTGGAGTGACACCTAATGGGATCTCAGGAAAGAGAGCACCTGTCAGGCATTCAGTCAGCCCAGAGCTTTTTTTTTCTCACTCATATCCCCTGACACTATGGAACAGTATCTTCCAAGCAACACTGAGGCCTATTTCCTATAGCTCAAAAGAAAGGTGGTAAATTGATCACAATTCAAATTTTATCAGAGCACATACATAGTCTAAAATCAGAGTAGTCAGATTAATCACAAGAAAGAGGAAAACAAATATCATGCCAATGATAATAAATAATGAGCAAAATAGTAAATAAAAATTAAATGGCAGACAAAGGAAAAATGAAGAAGCAGGCTGGAAAAAAACAATAAGCAAGAGAAATATATTTTTTTACAATTGCCTCATGTTAGACAATTGCTCAAAAACATAAATTCAAAAATACAAAATTTCAAGAAAGGAAAATATAATAAAATGTGAATGACTAGGTAAGTTGTGGACTAAGAGAAAATGTTGAGAATGAACATAGCAATATTTCTCACCTAATAAGTAAGTTACAAAGAAGAAACAATAGGCATTTAAACAGATTAAATTAATAATATGGAGAGTAGGTAAGGGTAATCTCAGTGATTTCAGAGGTAAAAATTTAATAAATAAATAAAAATTATTGGAAAGATGATAGGTAGGGAAGACTGACTGAGGATTACTTGAAAGAAAGATAATTATTATTCTATATAATAAAAGCATAGTAGGCAAATTGTCCCCTCGACTGGGAGGTCCTTGGGGAGTTCCACCAGGGAGTGGGGCTGGCGGGGGGAAGGGAGGGAGGCCCCAGCTGGTGGTGGCAGCAGGTGACCAGGGGAAGGGAGGGAGTACCCAGCCAGCAGCCAGCAGCCACTAGGGACCCTACCAGTGCACAAATTTTGTGTACTAGGCCTCTAGTACTTTAAATAAAAGATCACTAACACACCTAACAGAAAAAGTGATCAGATATGCCCATTGAAACAAGAGAGAAATGAACCTGCAAAATATAAGAAAACAAAATGCACCAGTCAAAAGTATATACTAGCAAGTTAATTTTAAGACAAATTCTGGTAAAGTATTGAAATACAAGGATAAAGTATTGGTGAGGAAGAAAAGTATTAAAAAATGTGTGAGAATGTTAATCACTTTGCCTGTCATAGAAAGGATTCAAAGCATGAGGTTTAAAAAAGAATAACAATTCTGCCCCTAACTGGTATGGCTCAGATGGTTGAACTTTGTTCCATGCACCAAGAGGTCACTGATTTGATTTTAGTCAGGTGACATTACTGGATTATGAGCTCAAATTCCAGTAGGAGGCACACAGAAGGGAGTTGATCAATGTTTCTCCCTTGCCCTCTCTTTCTAAAAAAAAAATCCATAAAAATATTTTTTAAATGAATAAAGAACCTTACTTCTTAATGATTTTTATAATCTATTTTTTAAAAGAGAGGTCTTTTTTAAAATATTAATGTTAGTTAAAAAATATTTATATGAAGTTCACCAATTCCATCAATGATAACTTTAGCTTCCTTTTAATCCATTAAATTCAGATAGAATAAAATCTAATGTTTTTGAGTTTTTCTTATTTTTTTGAAAATAAAATAAAATAATATTTATCGTAAAATTGGTTATTTTAGGCATTAATTTATTTTTCTTTTAATACATGTTTAACAAGAAAATCCTTAACTAATATCCACAAAATGTTAACACAGGTTATTTCTTGGTGATAAGATTTTTTGTTTGTGTGATTAATTGCTTCTCTTTGTATAGTTTTCAGTATTGAAATAAGTTTTGCACTGGTAATTTATTCATTTAGTTATTTTGTTTTACGGAAAATATTTATATAGTACCTACTATGTTCCATATTTTAAATGTTTCACAAATTTTAACTCAGTTTTCAAAACTACATTATAAAATACTTGTGACCCGGTGCACGAATTCGTGTACATTGAAAGGAAATTAATTAGAAAGTGGCCGGCAGGGCAGGACTGGATGAGATGGGCCAGACACACCCTGGAGCCAACCTCCCGTGGTCCCTCCCTGGCCGGCCCCACCAGAGGTGGTGCCATGGCTTGAAAGGTGTCTGTGGAGTGAGCGGGGTCCCTCTGGCAGGTGAGGTCCCTCGGCCTGGCCTGCAGAAATCGGGCTGAAACCGACTCTCTGACATCCCCTGAGGGGTCCTGGAGTACGAGCGGGCACTCTGCAAAGTTGCTGTTGTACAGGGTGTAGAAAGCAAATGCAAGTGTGCAGTAAACCAGATTCAGGCCGACAGTGCCCCAGCAACAACATAACCCATGGCCAAAGGTGGAATCACACAGTCCCGCAAGGAATCAGACTCCCTCCTCTCTGGTTCCCAGGTGCATCACCCGAGAACCACTGCTGCCAAGTCACGCAGCTCAGCAGCTCCTGCGTTGAGCATCTGCCCCCTGGTGGTCAGTGCACATCATAGTGACTGGTCAGATGGAGGAAGGGACACTTAGCATATTAGCCTTTTTGTACATATGGATATTATTATATCCATTTTTTTTTTACAGATAAGAAACTGGTTACAGAAAGATTAAGTACCTTGCTCAAGGTCACTCATGTAGAAAGTGGCAGAGCCTGGATTCAAATCTAGGCAACTGACTCCTAAAACCATACTAATCTTATCTACTATACTGTGCTGACTCTAATAAATCATTTTAATAAGTTATGTAGTTCTAAAAAGTAAGTTAAAAGGCTACAATATGGAAAGTCAGCATTTTAAAATTCTGATGAAAATAATTACAGTACTAATCAGTCATCTTCAATACCTTGTGACAATTTTTGTTTCCCTTGACATAGCCTTTGTGAATCACCACTACCTACAAATTCTCAGCTTCTGCAAAATGTAAACCCCTGTCAAATGGTAATTCTTTAACATAAAGCTAAAACACACTTTGGGAAATAATAAGGTGTTGTAATAACCAGATGCATCATAATTAAAGACAGGTATTCCTATGTTCTGGAAATATCTTTGTAGCATACAAATCAGTTTGGCTCCATTCTGATGAAATAAAATGATTTATTTTTAAATTCATTTTAATTTTCTTGCATGCATATAATGCTATAACTCAACAGTTGCAGTTTTTCCAGTGGGTGTTTCAGTGTAGCTGTAACCTGATACAGGAAGAAAAAATAGCTGCTCCGAACTTTATCAATCAGTTACTGTTTATTAAGCTTTCACCAAATGCAAAGTCCTCTACTGCACTAATTTCACCCATGGCTTCAGATCTTGAAACAAGAATTTGCTCCTCAGAATAGCAAAGAAAGAAGAGCAACAAAGGCAATGACTTTATTGAAGATTGTTATATGAATGACAGAAAACTTCTATCATTTAAAATATTTAATATTGTTTTAAAAAGACTTCCTTATTTTTTGTGTATGCAGAATTCATTCATATTGTTATAATTTATGTTTCTTCATTCTTATATTTCTCAATTAGCTAGAAATGTTCTTGATTAGTTAATACCTCTTAACTTGTAATTCATTCTTATATTTCTCAATTAGCTAGAAATGTTCTTCATTAAGCAAATAATGTATATTTCATTCTGTGTAGTGTTAAACATTAGAAAATTGTTTAAAATATAAATTGTGTAATTGCTTAATAAAATTCTTTAGATATCAGCTTTGACATTGGAACTATGTCTAATATTATTTGAGGGCATTTGATCTCTATTTTACTTGGAAAGCTCACAAGTTAATTATAATATGCTTGAAATTTCACAATAGCAATGCATACAAAAACAAGAACGCTTATCTAAATCAACATCTGTCTTATAGGTAAAATTGAAAATGTAATTTCACACTTGCTTAGAATGGCCCAGTATGCTACTGGCATAAATGAGATGAAAACACAGTAGTAATTTTAAACATATGTGTATGATTTCTGTATAGATCAGTGCCAATTGCCTTTCCCAGGTTTAGTAAAAAAAAAAAAAAAAAATTCATACTGCTGAGTCTCCTAGCTTAAATACTGAATGGCCTAAAGCAGCCCCAAGATATCTTGCCTGAATCCAGGTGATCTAGAAGAGTATGTTCAAACAAAACTGAAAAACAAAAGACTTAAAATGGGGACAGATGTTATGCACCTTAAAAATGAGAAAGAGTGGAACCAACAATCAAGACTACTCAGTAGGAATAAAAAGGGAATATGTACAAGGTAGAGGTAATCAGAGGAGGCCAAATTTTTAACTACATTTAAACCTTAGCTATCCAAGTCTTGGCTTAAGGATTATCCACTATGTGATGAATGAGTTTTTGGATCTTTGCAGAACTAGGGTTGATATAGATACCCCCAAGCCAATCTTCCACTGCTGCTTTGTCCATATCCCCACTCAAATCACACAAATATACACATTGTATATAAGTATTATATGAAACTAGAGGCCCAGTGCACGAATTCATGCACAGGTGAGGTCCCTCGGCCTGGTCGGCAATCAGGCCATCTCACCCAATCCCAATCAGGGCCAATGGGGGCTGGCTGGTGGGGGAGGGACCACTCCAGGGCATGTCTGGCCCTCTCACTCAGTCCCCATCGGCTGGACCCCAGCAGCAAGCTATCCTACCCTTTGCAGTGTCTGCCCCCTGGTGGTTAGTGCGTGTCCTAGCAACTGGTTGATCAGACAGCATATTAAGCTTTTATTATATAGTAGATTTGTTGCATTTGACTATGGAGACTAGTTGTTTCATGTTTTGGACTTGTTTTATCCTCCCAGTTTAAAATTCTCTACCTTGTCTGCTGGAAAATTGCTGGTCATTCTTCAACCTGTGCAAATGTGGCTCTGCAAAGACTCCAAAACCTCCCTTACTCCTGAATTTGAGATGATCTTTTTCTTCTTTATGTCCCGCACTGTAACCTGCACATATATTTTTACTGTATCCATGTTTATAATTATTTATAGTCTGTGATCTCTATTGTGTTCTACACCGTTAGATGCCATATATTTATATTATTTTCTTACATTCCAAGTGCCTATGGTATTAGTTGGCATGTAAGAGTCACTCAACACATGATAGGAGAATTAATTAGTAAAATTTATGGTTAATCTTCACTGCCTATTAAATAAAAAGTAAAGTATCTAAACCAATCTCTTTTATGTATCTTGAATAATAACTGATTCTGTATTTTAATAGTATAGATACAAAGAGTAGAGGGAGGCTAATGGAGGAGCTCATGAAAAGAACAGTGACCTCAGGTGGAGGAGAGCAGCTGGGTCCAAGCAGTGAGAGGCGTCTCACCGCCCCCTGTTCTGGGATGTATGCTCTGTCACCGTCCCCCCAGGAGCAGCTTCTCAAGAAGACCGACTTGAGAGAGGAAGGTGTGGAGACCATCTGGGCTCAGTATGTGCAAACCCAGCTAAGACTTCTAGATAAACCTTTAAGATTCTTGCAGGCGGATGCAGAGAGCCTCTTGCAGTGTCCAAGGCAAGCCTGGTGCTATTAAACCTGCCACCTGCCTCTCAAGAGGGGTCTGCCTCTCCTGCCCTCTGTGAAAGAGGCACACTTGAGCTTTCACCCAGGGGAGCTACTGGGTTTTAAAACCAACAGGGGTTAAAAAATAGAAACATAGAGTAGTTTCAAAATGGCAGCCGAGTAGGTGGATGTGTCCTGAGCCTTCTCCTGGAGCAGATAGAAGGAACAATTAAATAGAATAACATCCACCCAGAATTGGCGAATTAAACATAGCTGGTGATGCCTGGAAAATGGTAGGATTGGGGATCTGGGCTGGAGAGAGAGAGACACATGACCACTGGGATGAGAGGGTTGGAAGGAACCTGTGCTGCACTAAGTCTGCGTCTCTTGGGGAAGCCTGTAACACTCGACTATGGAAGGGGGTCCACAGGGCTTCTGGCAGCCGGGGAATCTAGATCTAAGTCCACAGCCCTGAGAGGCTGCACGCAGAAGGGCAGCCTGAAGAACTGCCTGAGCCTCACAGTTCGTGGACGGAGTCTCCTCTGAGGTTGTATGGTTCTGTGGGGGGAGAGAAACCCGCAGTAGTGCGGTTGTTTTGCCTTTGTATGTTCCTTGGTTTTACTCACTAAACCCAGTTCATAGGACCTTTCAACTACAAACACTCTCTGAGACTGCAGTGCAGGTGGAGGTGCAGTTTTGTGGAGGCTGGGGAGGGACTGTGGAGAGGAGCAGGACAGGGAGAGGTGACCAGGAATCCGGCACTGGGACATTCTAGAGGACCCTCCAACCCTAAGCAGCCATTTTTCTCCTGAAGAGCCAGCCCTTCACAGCAGCCACAGGGAAACTAGTGCAGCCTCAACCTTTGCAGAGGAAACAAACACTCTGAATAGGCCCAGGGAGCCCTCGGGGACTGGGTTGAGGGGCTGTTTGGGCCTGGAAACCAATATAGCAACACCCACACCTAAAGCCCGTGTCAGAAATAGACGCTTGAATAATTAAGACTGACAGTGGGCAGAAAAGAAAGCGGGCAGATTGATCCCGCCTGCTTGCAACCAAGGCTGTGTAGACTGACACAGAGGAGTGATGGATCACTGGGAACTTCAACCCAGTGCTGACTACCTAACAGGAAACTGACAAGTGGCAGGCAGAACAGTAGAGTGAGGTCTTAAACCAGCCCCCATTGGGTCATTAAAACTTGGCTGAAGCAAATGACACTTCACTTTTTAATTTTTTATCTTTTATTTAAAAAATAATTCTTTTGTCTTTTATCTTTTTGTATTACTTTTTTCATTCTATTTTTTATCATTATTTTATTTTATCTTAATTTTTCTTCTTTTCCACCCTTTTCTTCCTCACTTCTCCCCTTTTCTTTTTTCTTTTTTAAAAATATATTTTATTGATTTTTTACAGGGAGGAAGGGAGAGGGGATAGAGAGTTAGAAACACCGATCAGCTGCCTCTTGCACACCTCCTACTGGGAATGTGCCTGCAACCAAGGTACATGCCCTTGGCCGGAACCGAACCTGGGACCTTTCAGCTGCAGGCTGACACTCTATCCACTGAGCCAAACCGGTTAGGGCACACTTCTCCCTTTTTCATCCTATTTCTCTTCTCCTGTCCCCTCTTTAGTTTTTCTCTCTCCTTTCTTTTTACCCCTTGTTAAAAAGTAAGCTTCTTTATCTGCTTTATTGACATGTTATTATTATTGTAGTCTCTGTTGGCTTACTCATATATCTAATTTCCTCTTCCCTGCTCCAAGTCCATGCACCCTTCTCTTTTCTTGCTAGCCAATTTTTTAAGCTTTCGTTTTTCCTCTCCTCTCTCGCTCTCTTCTTCTCCTAATTGCTTAATTAGTTTCATTCACTAAACTCAAGCCTATCTGCTCTCTCCTCTATTCTCCTTTTCCAGAAATAGATGAATATATAAATAGATAAATTAAGAAAAAAAATTGTTTTATCTTTTTATTTTTTTATTTATTGATTATTTTGTTTTTTATTCTTCTTATCCACTCATTCTCTTTCAACCTCCTCTATGCTGACCTGTGACCCTACCCCAATTCATTCAATTCCTTAACCTTACTTTATCTATATAAGCTCTTGTTCAAAATAGTACTGAAAGTGCTAGCCCTCTTTCCTCCCCTCTCCGCGCACCTGAAGTCACATAACACCATTCAATCTCCACTGAGCTTGTTTGCCTCTTGGGAAACCCCCAGGCACTCACCAGACCCTCACCTTAGTCAGTAGGCGTCCCCCCTGGTCTTCAGTAGAGCAAATTATTTCCTGATGCAGGGAATTGGTGAAGCAGCCAGCCCACCTGTCCCATGGTAGGGTGCTGATACCTGAGCTGTATGGTAACAGAGAGCAGTGTCCTAAGCCTGCTTTCAAGCTCCAGGGACAAGCAGAGACGGTCTCCTTGGATGAATTTCAGCCACCTCCGAGCTGCCGGGAGGAGCAGCTAGCCCCGAGGATATTGCTGAGTACCTGTTTTTGTCTTTGTTTTGTTTTTGTTTGTTTTTTACAGGATGTGTGAATAAAGAAAAATTGGATGATTGAACACATCCTTGAATGGCTTCCTTAAGAAAGGATGTATGTTTGGAGGCTTTGCTACTATGAAAATTGCCTTTACTTTTGTCTTCATTCATATTTAATAGTTTTTATTGAGTAAAATGTCATTTTGGAAATGATTTTTCTTCAGAAAGTTGAAGATATTTCTTATTTATATTCCAGTTTCTAGTGTATAGTTGACTCTGAATCCATTCTGATTCTGATTTGTGTGCAACCTTTTATTTCCTCTTTCTGGAGAGCTTTAAGAATATTCCTGCCCTGGCTGATGTGGCTCCGTTGGTTGGAGAATTGTCTTGTGCATGGAAAGGTGGCTCAGGGCACAGACCACATACGGAGGATTGTGTGTTCCATCCCAGGTCAGGGTGCGGGTGGGGGTGTATGGGAGGCCACCAATCCATGTTTTTCTCTTTCTCTGCCTCTCCCTTTCTCTGTCTAAAAAAATAATAAGTAAATAAATAAATGACAGACATGATTCCTTTCCTCTCAGTAAAGAAATTTCACTTAATGTGCCTTGGTGATATTTTTATGCATTGCATTGAGCCTTTAACGGCCCTTTAAACCTGGACATTCTGGAAATTTGTCTTGAATTGATAATTTCATGAGTTTCTCCTTTGTGTTTTGATTTCCTTCTTGGGCAATGTCTATCACTCAGATGTTCGACCTTCTAGAATGAACTTCTTTTTTATATTTTCTTTATCTTTTCCACCTTTATTTTCAAATTTTTGGAAAAATTCCTTAACTTTATTCATAAAACTCTTTTTAAAAAATCTTATTACATATGTTCCCTTACTCCGCATTGGCCCCATCTTGTCCATCCCCCCAACCCCAACCTTCACCACACTATTATATGGGTCCATGGGTTATGCATAAATGCATACAAGTTCTTTGGTTGATCTCTTCCCACTCACCCACCCACCCCCACCTTCCCTCTGAGATTTTAAAGTCTGTTTTGTGGTTCTATGTCTCTGGATCTATTTTGTTCCTCAGTTAATTTTTTGTATTAGATTCCACATATGAGTAAGATCATGTGATACTTGTCTTTCTCTGACTGGATTATTTTGCTCAACATAATACTCTCCAGGTCCCTCCATGCTGTCTCAAAGGGTAAGAGATACTTCCTTTTTACTGCTGCATAGTATTCCATAGTATAATGTACCACAGCTTTTTATCCACTCATCTACTGATGGGCACTTGGGCTGTTTCCAGATCTTAGCTATTATAAATTGCAACACTATGAACATGGGGGTGCATATATTCTTTCTGATTGGTGTTGTGGGTTTATTAGGATATATTCCTAGAAGTGGGACCACTGAGTCAAATGGCAGTTCCATATTTAATTTTTTGAAAAAACTACATACTGTTTTCCATAATGACTGCACCAGTCTGCATTCCCACCAGCAGTTTACTAGGGTTCTCTTTTCTCCACATCTTCACCAGCACTTGTCATTTGTTGATTTGTTGATGGCAGTCATTCTGACAGGTGTGAGGTGATAACTCATTGTAATTTTAATTTGCATCTCTCAGATGATTAGTGACT
>NW_005353538.1:9270965-9317920 GCF_000412655.1 Myotis brandtii | reverse complement strand
TGAGAAAGAAGAACAAAGTTGGAGGGATCACAATACCAGATATAAAGTTATACTACAAAGTCACTGTAATAAAAACAGCCTGGTACTGGCACCATAACAGGCATATAGATCAATGGAACAGAACAGAAACCCCAGAAATCGACCCAAGCCTTTATGCTCTATTAATATTTGACAAAGGAGGCAAGAGCATAAAATGGAGTTAGGACAGTCTCTTTAATAAATGGTGTTGGGAAAATTGGAGAGATACATGCAAAAAAATTGAAGCTAGACCACCAAGTTACAGCATACACAGAATAAACTCAAAATAGATAAATGACTTAAGTATATGTCGTGAAACTATAAAAATCCTAGAAGGAACCACACACAGTAAAATCTCAGACATCTGTCTCATAGCAATATGTTTGTCAATACATTTCCTAGGCCCTAGGGCAAGGGAAACTAAAGAGAAGATAAACAAATGAGACTGCATCAAAATATAAAGCTTCTGCACAGTAAAATGAAAAGGAAGCCCACTGTATGGGAGAACATACTCAAAAACTTTTTACTTGAGTTTTTGTTTTTCTTATAATATGTTTATATATTTTTAATTTCAAAAGTCTATTTTTGCTCTCTGATATTTCTTCATTGTTGTTTTTAGTAACATCCTGTTCTTATTTTATAGTTAAAATAGCTCCTCTTATTTCTCTGATTAATTATGGTTCTTCTGTTTTTCATATTAGGAGGTTTATGCTTCCTTGCTCCATACTCTCATGTAGGAGATTGAAACCTTTTGTACAGTTGTGGCTCTTTTGAATTATGAAAGTTAATAGTGCTGTGCCGTCATATGGGGAATCCAGTATCTTTAGATCATTCCTCTTCAACTGGTCGGATTGATGAGAGAAGGGCATTAACAATTCTTGCCCAGAGGTTATAAGCACATCTGTCAGTATTTTAGATAATTGATAGGATTTTTAACAATGCCTATGCAAATTACTGTAGAATTCTCTTATTTTTACATTGTATCTTTGCCCTCCTATTACTATGACTCAACTTTTCTTGATGTCCAGGTCCTACTCCATTATACTCTAAAGAAAAAGAAAAAAAAAGTAAATAAAAATAAAATTCTGATCATCTGCTTCAAAAGGAATAGAAGTTGCCCAGTTATGGTAAGTGAAGTAGGTTATCTGGGTGTTCTACTCTTTTGAACAGTGTATATTAACAATCATACCATAAACTTGTTTCCAGAGATATCTGATTTCACCAATTCATGATTCTTTGGGAATTTCTGCAATGCAACTTAGGTTGTGCTTCAATTTTCCTTCATTTGGACGTAACTTGCTCCGGTCTCCTACACAAGTGATTCTTCTTTTTTTAGCTTTCCATTCTAAAAAGTACAGTGTAAACAGAGAAGAAAGAGTAGCTTTGCAGTGTAAAAACCTTGACATACAGTATTTAGCCAAGTGATGAAGGTCAACATCAATAATGTAAGCCAGGTTGATAGCATGTATCCTTGATATGATATGATGAAAATGACTCTTTACCTCTTTGGTCTTCCTCCCAATAACCCAATACTCTAACTCCAGTCTTATAGTAAAGAACATAAGACAAATACCAATTGCTCTTACAAAATGCCTAACCATGACTTCACCACATTGTTCAAGTCATTTAACACAAAGAAAGTCTGAGAAACTGTCACAGTCAAAAGGAGCCTAAAGGAGATGTAATGTGATCCTGGATGAGACCCCAGACCAGAAAAGAGGCATTAGGTAAAAACTAAGGAAATCTAAACACAGTATGTACTTTAGATAATGATAATGAATCACCACTCCATGTAAAATATTAAGTAATAGGAGAAACTGGGTATGGGGCTAAGGCAACCTCAGTAATGTCCTTGTAATTTTTTATAAATCTAAAGCTATTCTAATAAAGTTTAAGATGTTGATAGTATTTCTTCTTTGTTCTCACTTGTATGTTTTTAAAAAAATCTCAGTATTTTCAGTTAGTGTAGTTTTGAGAGGGATAAATGCAAGTGTTCAGTCCATTGCCCTTACCTAGAAGGATCAAATGTTTAATTTTAATTCATCTGCTCTGTGGATCTGTGGTGACCTCATGACTATCACTGGATCTCCTTAAACCCAAGCACAACCTCCTTCTGTAAGTGATAATGGAGGGAGGGAGTGAATCAGAGTAATGGAAAGAGTCACAGTCTATAGATGGGCCGTACTAGGACATAGTAAACCTAGAGCAGCCTATTGTAAATTAAGTAATGAGAATTCTTCAGAAGATGGAAATCTAAGCCAGACTTACTAGGTGAACCAAAAATTTCCAGAAATTTAAAAGTGAATCTTAGGAAATGGTATTAAATCTTAGATGGACATTTAATATAATTTCACTAGAACTTCAGGGCCAGGGTGACCTTGCTTAGTTAAGTTTGCTGAAGTCATTTATTAACTGTTGTAACACTCAATTGCAATAAGCTTTTCTGGGTAACATATCTGTCTTCTATTTCTTTTACGTGATCTCTGCTGTAGTTGATACGGAGATACAACAAAATGGATATATTAAAGATCTTTCTGACTGTTAAATGAAGAATGATCCTAAATTAAGAAAGCACTGTGTACTTGTTCTGCCCTAGGCCACAGTTAAACACCCTGACACCTCAGTTTTTGCCAGGAGTACTTCTTTTTTCTTTGGCCCCTTGAATGTGGCTCTTCCACAAAATACTGATTTCTGCACATGGGCCACGAAGTTTCAATCGCACTGTACATGCGTGCCCGCATGTGGTATTTTGTGGAAGAGCCACACTCAAGGGGCCAAAGAGCCACATGTGGCTCACCAGCCGCAGTTTGCTGACCACTGGACATATACATGCATACAGAGGTATATACATATACATCACAGGTCAAGACCCCATTGTTTGCCATTGATCATTCACATCTACCAAGCCATTCTCTTTCTTTATATTCAAATTTAAACTTCTATTTTCAACATCTGGAGAAACTAAGTTAATTGTCTCAACAGAGTTAAGATTTTGTCTAATCAAAGATAAAACTCATTCCTTTCACAATATGTAAATTATAGAAGTGTTACAGAATATGTTTTGCCATTGTGTTATTATACTTGAAAGTAAGGTGAAGGAAGAAAGGCATTTTTGTTCAGTATATGATCAATTTAGTACCTGACAAATTACAAATATATAAAGGAATCTTTATGATCCCAAACACTGGTTTAGTACTGAGTTCAAACTTATTGTTTATAAACTCTTCCCTCTATTGATACATTTTCTAATCCTGTTTTTTTCCATATGAAAAGATATAACTTACTATATGATAGTTCAGGGGAATTCCTAGGTGTGGAAGAAAATATGACTGTATATGTGTGGCCATTTTGATACTGTTGTAAATAATCTGGTTATTCATTAACAAGAAAGGAGCAAAGAAACTAGACAGGGGGAAAATAGATGCATGGCCAGGAAAGTCTGGGCGATGTAGGAAAGGTACTTGCCCATCAGTAACACCTGGGAACAGGCCATTGGCCAGGATAGGCATGGCACACGGCACAAAATCTAAGATACTTAAGTTCCTAAATGAAGGAATTTTCTCTCTTGCTCTTGGTTTGTGTTCCTGGCCTGTGGGACTCTTACCTTCCTGCGCTTCTGCAGTCCTGGACCCCACACAGTGGACTAATGAACTACAACTAGCCTGATGCTACATCAGACCCAGCTCCACCATGGAATGAAAAGTCTGGACACTGGCTTTGCCTCCAGCTCTGCTGAATCCCCCGCTCCTAATGTTCTAGAGCCAGATGCTGATCTATAATAAATTGTTTCTGAAAGAAAACTCTTTGTTCTAGCTTTAGTTCTAGTCTCATCTTTAGGGATTGTTGGGAAATGAGTCATTATTTCCCCTTATCTGCACTCAGAGACACAGCTGTTACTCATCAGTCAGAATGGCTCCCATTGAAATTGAGGGTTCAGAACTGCCCACAAGGAAGAAACAAGTAATTCTCGGCAAATGCAAAGACTGAAAATGTGGCAGAATTTCAAGCAGAAGAAGACATTATTGACAAAAAACTCCTTAAGAAAAGCTCTCAGGAATATTTTTTCTTTATCCAACATGCATTTTACATCACTTTTTATTGAATTAAAAATAAAGAAATCCTATAATTTTCATAGAACCTGACATTGCAAACTTTGGGAAGTTGTGTAAATGTGTGAGGCTTCAGATGTTCCAACAAATATAGATATGTTACTGGCAACAATTACTTAGAATATGAGTATGTGGAGTTAAAAAATCATCAGCATAAAGTGACAGTGTGAGGGACTTCAGGAAGGGGTTGGGTCAAGTCTCAGATGAGCTCAGTGTCAACCGTATAACATGGACTTTTCATTTACAATAACATTTATTAGAACAACTCTATGAGATAAATACCACTGTAGCCACTGGGCGGATGTGGAAACAGTTTTAGAGAGGCTAAGAAACTAGAAGTTGCCAAGCCAGTATACTAGATTCTTATTATTTATAGTAGTTGTGCTCTATAAAGTTACTGTGACCATTGAATTAGCAAATGTGTAACTCTTACTCCTAGGGGAAAGGCTTGCTTAGGCTCCTGCAAACTTCTGGTCACAACATTTTTGTTGAATGATCAATGCAGAAACGTGTTTAATGTGTGTTTCTGTTTAAAGATAACTTATTTAATATATGTTGTTGATTCATTAACATTGAATTCATGGCCAACTGTTCAAGAACTCATGCTCGAATGAAGCTTATCTACCGCAGTTATTTCCTCTGTTAGGCACATCATAGCCTTCTGTGGGGAAGCACAGGATTTGGTTGGAAAGTCTGTAAGGAGGATTCTCCAAAAGGTCGGGTGCCTCTAGGGCAGTGGTTCTCAACCTTCTGGCCCTTTAAATACAGTTCCTCATGTTGTGACCCAACCATAAAATTATTTTCGTTGCTACTTCATAACTTTAATGTTGTTACTGTTATAAATCGTAATGTAAATATCTGATATGCAGGTGGTCTTAGGCAACCCCTGTGAAAGAGTCGTTCGACTGCCAAAAGGGTTGCGACCCACAGGTTGAGAACCGCTGCTCTAGGGGGAACTTGCCCAGGGTAGTAGCACCTGCCTTGACTTTTCCAAACAAGTCCGAGAACCCAGGTGTTTTACTGGAATCTCTTAGTTTTAGACCTGACCTTAGAGAAGTATCCTTTCTCAAGAATGCTTACACTGCTGATTGTATCTAGAGGTTAATTTTAGTTCAAGCTGTTGCTACAATAAAAGCCTAAGGAGGCTGGCAAACAAGGCTGTCTGGTTCCTTTAGCCAGGCAGTCCTTTAGCCTTCTCTTTCACAGAAACGTATGTCAGAGTAATTCATTCATCTGTTGCTCAGGGTTTGCGGTCAGTCCCAGCAACCTTCTCATAGGGACATCAGACATCACTTAAGCACTATGTTCAGGGACAAACAGAGAAGTTACCAATAAAAAGTGAAAAATTAGAAAAACATGGCACCAAATGGACCCCAACAATCATTGTTATATGTCTGATTATTTTAGCAATAATTCTCTAAAAATGCAAGTTAGGGGACCCTTTCCCCCTCCCTACTTGGGAGTCCATTCCTCGGGACTCTTCCCCCTCCCTATGTGGGAGTGTGTACTTGTTCTTCAATAAAACTCCATATTTGCTATACCAAAAAAAATGCAAGCTAGATTTAAATACCTATGAAACTGAAGTTGAGAAATGTCTTCCCCAATTTTAAGCAATGTTCTATCTACTGTCCTATGCACCACAGTGTCCATTTAGTTGATGTTGGGAGTTCTTACTGAAGTTAGAAATATTCTCTGTAGCTGCGGAAAAAGAGGTGAACCCGTAGTTCACAACCAGCTGTCCATAGATGATCACAGTACTAAAAAATAAGCACCAGAAGAATTGCAAGACTACTTAACCTAAAAAACCAATACTGATGGATTGTGGGAAGGTGATAGTGATGGCAGCATAACTTTTGAATTCTTCAAATCTGCACATAATAAAACAGAGAAGTTAGGTAGCCAAATCAAAACTCCATAAAGAGCAAAACCCACAAAACTAGGGGAAAAGGTCTCAAAATTTAAGCATGTTCTCAGCTATAATACTGAATATTATCAGCATATGTATGAAAGCAAGCAGGAAACCAACCAAGGAGGCTGATGAACCTGAAATAGGAGAATCCCAAATAAACTACATGTATTCCCTGGAAAGCACACCAGGTCAATTTGAGAGAGGCACTGAAATGGGAGGAACCTTTCCCATTCCCATGGCAAGTGAGTGCAAGGGGCCATGGTAACATGGGAAAAGAGAAGTCGATTGGCCTTTATGAAACTTCAAAACTGACTCTTTGTTTTTTGCCTTCTTTCCAGGTCAGGACCTAACACTAAGGAAAACATACTGGAAATTAGGATAATTGAGATGGAAAAAAGAGAATGTCTAAGATTGGTGGTGGGGGGGGAGGGTAGAAAGTGAAACAAAATTCAGAATTCTCCGTATTTCTGAACACTATACAGAACAACAGAAGTTCTGTGAAATTAGGAAAGCTTCCCTGAACCACACCCCCTTATGAAGTTCAGCAAAAGTAATATCACATCAAAATGAACAACAGAAATGTATGAAGGTTAAATCCCCTACATATTATCATAAAAATAAAGGACATAAGACAACAAAGAACTCTTCTCAGTAAGCACACCTAGTACCCAAACACACTAAAAAAATCAGGCCAAAACTGTAACTATTATTTCCAAACAAACTAAATTACAATTTATAAACTCATAGAAAATGGCAGAGGACAAGAAAAAATAGATAGAAAAGAAGAAAAAGGCCACTTTCGGTGGAAATAAAAAGTAACATAAAAGGAAAACAAGAATTAACACATCAGATAATGCCTTAAGAAAATAAATGAAGAAGAAATAAAATTAAATTTAAAAAATGAAATGATAAGCATTTGAAAGAAAGGTACAAATACTGATGGTAGACAAAAAGGATTCAACATACAGAAAAAAGAATTTTCTGAAGAAGAAAGCTAAAGAAAATAAACAAGTACTAAACACTATAATTAAATTAAAATCTTTTTAAATACAAAAAGGAAGATTTAAAACTATATGTTGAAAGATTACACCAAATATCTGAAAATATTTAATCAGGAAATAAAAACAAAACTGAAATATATTCTAGTAAATTATTTTGAATTTAAAGATAAAAAAAATATTCCGGGGGTGAGGGCATATGTTTCTAAAAGAAAGGAAATGAGTTAATCATCATCAGAGTTTCCATTAGCACCACTTCTATGCCAGAAGAAATGGAAGTTGCATATTTTAGATTCTCATAGATATTGGGGGCAGACAAAAAAAAATATGACCCCAGGAGGTTATATTCAGAAAACTCTTTAATATTAAGAGTACAGAATAATGTTATTAACTCACCAAAATTCAGAAACGATTTTTGCTAAATGCTCTTCCTGAGAAATCTATTAGTGGATGAACTCAATACAAACAAACTACTAGAGAGTGAGTGACACTAAGGGTCGTAGTAAATGTTAAACGTATAGTTATTTGTTGCCCTGGCTGGTGTGGGTCAGTGGGTAGAGCATCTTCCCAAGCCCCAAAAGGTCACTGGTTCAGTTCCTGGTCAGGGCAAATGTCCAGGTTGTGGGCTTAATCCCCAGTAGGGAGCATGTAAGAGGCAGCCAATTGATTTCCCTCTCCCATCCTCTCTCCCTTTAAAATTAATAAAAACATATTTTTAAATAAAATAAACATGTAGTTACTTATAGGTAAAAAAAAAATGCAGGGTCAAAGAGAAAGAAGCTACATATAATGATGATGTCCACAGAAAATGTAGCTCATGAGAGCCACATGTGCACATTTCTTTGCAACTCTATTTTCAATGATTTTACCTTGGTAGCTTGAAATTGGACATTTATGGCAAGGAGATTGGCAAATGCTGCAAATAATTTTTGTTTGACTTGTTTTTAGAAAGGTGTTTTAGTCTTCCCAGGCTCAAAATACCACAGATTGGGTGGCTTAAACAAAATACATTTGTTTTCTCACAGTTCTGGACACTCAGACTCCAAGATCAAGGTGCCCTGGTGTCTTCCTTTGAATGAGCAACAGCCATATTCTCCTTGTGTTCTTTCATTATCTTTCCTCACTCCTCGGTGTGTGAGAGAGAAAAAGAGAGAGAGAGAGAGAGAGAGAGAGAGAGAGAGAGAGAGAGAGGATAAGGACTGTACCGTGAATATGTAAACTGCAAAATCCAGAGGCTTTGGAAACCTGTACAGATGTAACAATCAACGGTAAATTAAAAGATAGAGACTTAAAGGACACATTAAAACTGAAATTTTAAAATGCCAAAGTTAAAGTGTACTGACTAGGAATAGGAATGCATGCCTGAGTTAAAATACACACACACACACACACACACACACACACACAAAATGATTATTGCAGAAGTCAGGATACTGGTTATGTATGGGAAGAAGGAAGGTTAAAACTAGGATGAACAGAAAAGAAGCTTCTAATGTGACTGGCAGAGTTATATTTTCTGACTGGTTGGTTTCACCACACATTTGATTTTTGTATTTTTCTTTTATATTACAAGTGGTTTTTAAAAGGAGCTGATCCTTCAAGTATATGACTAATCTCCCAAAAGATCTGTACAAGAATATGAGGAAATATGAATATCAAATTGACAACTAATATTTGTTCAGTTATTTTCTTTAAATATGAAATTAAATAATTGAATTAAATTATTTAAGTGAATCTTAAAGGGTGCCAAAACAATTAACTAAAGTGTAAAAACCTTCACCAAGGATGTCCTATTTAATCCAATCTTGTTAAATATTAATCTAACCAAATTTCATTAATTTACTCTTTTTTGCTGAATTGGCTGAATTCAATATTTTTTGGCATATTTGCCAAACTCAAGGACTTAAGTAAATTGCTTTTAATAATATTGTACACACTCTAGTTCTTTCAAATGAATAACATAGAGATAGGACAGCAATTAACATGATAGCACATGTAAAACTCGATAACACGTAAAAAGCCCCTACTAGCAGAAGAGCTCTTCTCATAAAGTTTTCCAATAAATGTATTAGTCTATAGTTCTTCACCAGGTTCATCCAAGCTCAGAGAATAGACCAGGCTGAAACGGTTGTCATCCCTGAAGTCTGAGTAGGATATTTCTATTTGCATGCTGATTTACTAACTGGGATTATATTATGTATCAAGTCAAAGGAGAATGAATGTGTTTGCTTCCCTTTGATCCTCCCCACCTTTCCATTCCCACTGCCATCTGAAGTGGTCCCAATGTTACTTGGTCCCAAAGGAAGTTGAAATCTAAAGTTGTGTTTTGTGGGTAGGATTTTGGAAGGAATGGTGGTGGGGTATCAATCAAATTAAATAATCAGAGTAGCCAGTTCGTGGTGAGAGCACAGGAGAGGAAAGACATCTTTCTGAGACTGTTGACCTCAGGTAGAACTTGACTACAATCCCAGGTTGACAGCTTTGGTTGCTCATTGGGTGTCTACTGAAGCCCTGATGGAGGTAGGGAAACATATTAGCAAAGAGAGTCCTACTTGAGGACAAATTAATTTGTGGAACCTTAAATGTTCTCCAATGGTCTCAGCCTGTAAAACTCTGAGGCAATCTATACAATTCTGAGCTCTTCAGAATTTAGGAGTTTGGAGATTTAATCATATTTAGTCTATATTTTTCTTCTAAATTTTTATTCACTATATCTTTCTATAATCCCCACTCTTGGATACCATAAACTCACTTTCCTTATAGCTTTGACTTTTAAATACCTTGCCACCACTTTGTTATTGCTTATTCATTCTGTTTACTCAGCTCTCCTTTTTTAATGTATTTTTTATTGATAGTATTACAGATATCTCTCCCCCCCCCTCACTCCCTCCTCCCTGCTCATACCCACTCCACAGGTCTTCACTACCCAATTGCCCATGTCCATGGCTATGCATATAAGTATACAAGTTCTTTGGTTTATCTCTTCTTGTCCCCCCAACCCCACATTGAGATATGTCAGTCTGTTCCATGCCTCCATGCTTCAGGTCTTATTTTGTTAGTCAATTCATTTTGCTCATTAGACTCCACAAATCAGTGAAATTATGTGATATTTTTCTTTCTCCATTTGGTTTATTTCACTTAGCATAATATTTTCCAGGTCCATCCATTCTGTTCCAAAACCCCTTTTTACAGGTGTATAATATTCCATAGTGTAAATGTCCCACAGCTTTTTTATCCGCTCATCTACTGATGGGCACTTGGGCTATTTCCAAATCTTAGCTATTGTAAATAATGCTGCTATGCACATAGGGATGCATATATTCTTTATGATTGGTGTTTTGGGGGTTTTAGGATATATTAACAGAAGTGGGGTTGCTGGGTGAAACAGAAGTTCCATTTTTAATTTTTTAAAGAAACTCCATAATGTTTTCCATAGTGGCTGCACCAATCTGCATTCCCACCAGCACTGAACCAGTGTTCCCTCTTCTCCACATCCTCTCCAGCATTTGTCGTTTGCTAATATTCTGACAAGTATGAGGTTTTAATTTGCATTCCTTTGATTATTAGTGACTTTGAGCATTTTTCGTATGTCTCTTGGCAAGTTGTAGGTCCTCTTTGGAGAAGTGTTTATTCAGGTGTTCTGCCCATTTTTTAATTGGATTGATTTTCTTCCTTTTGTTTAGTTGTATGAGTACTTTATATATTTTGGATATTGACCCCTTATCAGATGTATCATTGGCAAATATGTTCTCCCATTCAGTGGGTTCTTTTTTCAGTTTGATGGTGGTTTATTTTGCTGTGCAGAAGCTTTGTATTTTGATATAGTCCCATTTGTTTATTTTCTCCTTAGTTTTCTTTGCCCTTGGAGATGTACCCATAAACATATTGCTGCGTGAGATGTTTGAGATTTTATTGCCTATGTTTTCTTCTAAGATTTTTATCATTTCATGCCTTACATTAAACCTTTTATCCATCTTGAGTTTATTCTTATATATGGTATAAATTGGTGGTCTAGCTTCACTTTTTGTGTGTGTGTGTCTGTCCAGTTTTCCCAGCACCATTTGTTGAAGAGACTGCCATTAATCCATTGTAGGCTCTTGCCTCCTTTGTCAAATATGAATTGACCATAATGGCATGGGACAATTTCTGGAGTCTCTGTTATTATCCATTGGTCTATATGCCTAGTCTTGTGTCAGTACCAGACTGCTTTGCTTATAATAACTTTGTAGTATAGTTTTAAATCCAGTATTGTGATTCCTCCTATTTCAAGATTGCTGAAGCTATTCGGGGTCTTTTATGGTTCCATATAAATTTTTGGAGTATTTGTTCTAACTCTGTGAAGTATGCCATTGGTATTTCCATAAGGATTACATTGAATCTGTAGATATCTTTGGGTAAGATAGACAGTTTAATGATGTTAATTCTTCAAATCCATGTACATGATATATGCTTCCATTTCTTTGTATCTTTCTCTATTTCTTTTTTCAATGTCCTATAGTTTTCCAAGTACAGGTCTTGTTTTGGGCACTAATATATGGTCTATCTTTGAGAATGTTCCATGTGCACTTGAGAAGAATGTATATTCTCTTGCTTTGGGGTGAAATGTCCTGTAAATATCAGTTAGATTCATCTGATCTAGTGTGCCATTTAAGGCCTATTTTTCCTTGTTAATTTTATGTCTGGAAGATCTATCCATTGATGTCAGTGAAGTTTTGCAGTCCCTGACTGTAATTGTATTGCTGCCAATCTCTCCCTTAGAGTCATCAAGAGATTTTTAAAGTACTTTGATGCTACTATATTGGGCGCATGTATGTTTACAGTGAAGTTTTGCAGTCCCTGACTGTAATTGTATTGCTGCCAATCTCTCCCTTAGAGTCATCAAGAGATTTTTAAAGTACTTTGATGCTACTATATTGGGCGCATGTATGTTTACAAGGGTTACATTTTCTTGTTGAATCATTCCCTTTAGTATTATGAAGTGGCCTTCTTTATCTCTTGTTATGGACTTTGTTTTGAAGTCTATTTTGTCTGAAGCATATATATGGGTCATGTTTTGTTATACACACTGCTATGGATTGTTTTGTTATCCACACTGCTATATGTTTTGATTGGATCACTTAATCCATTTACATTTTAGCTTATTATCCATGAGGACTTATTTATTGTCATATTTTCTTTATACTTATATTCCTCTCTAATCGTATTTCTTCTTCTTAAATAGTGACTTTAACTTTTCTCACAATGCTAGTTTGGTAGTAATGCACTCCTTTAGCCTTTTTTTCCTTTTTGGGGGGGTCTGGGAAGCTCTTTATTTCTTCTTCAGCTTTTAATGTTAGCCTTGCTGGATAGAGTAGTCTTGGATTCAAGCCCTTGCTTTTCATTACTCTGAGTACTTATTGCCACTTCCTTCTGGCCTGAAATGTTTCTCTTGAGAAGTCAGTTGACATTCAAATGGGAACCCCTTTGTATGTAATTTTCTCTCTCTCTCTTTTGCTGCCTTTAAGATTCTTTCTTGGTCATTCTAATTATGATGTGTCTAGGTGTGGGTTTCTTTGGGTTCATCTTGATTGGGGCTCTCTGTGACTCCTGATCTTGTGTGACATTTCCTTCACTAGGTTGGGGGCGTTTTCTGTTATTATTTCTTTAAACAGGTTCTCTTTTCCTTGCTCATCTTCTGCTCTTCTGGTATTCCTGTAATATGAATGTTGTTATGTTTCATGTTGTCCCAGAGCTCCCTTAAATTATCTTGCTGCTTTTTAAAATTATTTTTTATTTTTTAAATTTTTATATTTTTATTGATTTCAGAGAGGAAAGGAGAGGGAATGAGAGAGAGAGAGATAGAAATATCAATGATGAAAGAGAATCATTGATTGGTTGCCTTCTGTACACCCCCTACTGGGGATAAAGCCCACAATCCAGGCTTGTGCCCTTGGCTGGAATCAAACCTGGGACCCTTCTTTCTGCAGGCTGATGCTCTACCTACTGAGCCAAACCAGCTAGGGCTCTTGCTGCTTTTTAACTCTTTTTTCTACTTGATGCTCTAATTGGTTATTTATTTCTACCTTGTCTTCCAAATCACTGATTTGGTCATCTGCTTGATCCAATCAACTTTTAATCTCTTCCAATGTGTTCTTCATATCAGATATATCATTCTTCATTTCTGTCTGATTATTGTCAATTGCCTCTATTTCCCTTTTCATGCTGTTGTAATTTGCACTAAGTTCCTTAAGCATTTTTATAACCATTTCTTTGAACTCTATTTCTGATAGGTTACATCATTAATTCTTTTTCTGGAGATTCCTTCTTTTCTCTCATTTTGGAGTGGTTTATTTGTCTCCTCATTTTAGCTTTCTCTTTATATTTGCTTCTATGTATTAGATAGAACTTCTATGCCTCCCAGTCTTTGTAGGATGGCTTTATGTACAAGGGGTCTTGAGGGGTCCAGTAGTGTGGTCTCTTTGTTCACTTGAGCTGGATGTTCTAATAATTTCCCTTGTGTGCATTGTTCAGGCTCTCCTGTTGTAATTAGGACTTAATTGTTAATGTCCCATGTGTGGGAGGGAGCTCCCCTCTGACTTGCTGCCAGAGAGGTTCAACCCCAATGTTGTCATACCAGCTGTCCAGTGGTTGGGGACTCTTTAGCCCAGATGCTGGGTCTGCCTTGAGTCTCGCACCTTGATTGACCCATTTTTTAAAAAGCACACCTCACAATTAAAAATTATGTCAGGTATTCTCTACAACAGTAATAAAGCGCGGTCGGAGAACTACTCGTTATCACCAGCAAAGAAACCTTGGGCCTGAATGAAAATCAAAGCATGCGTCCTTCACTGAGATGTCCTACAGTACACACTCAAACAGGTCAGCAGAACCAAGCAGTGTGCTTGATGCCGTAACTCAGTGGTTCTCAACCTTCTGGCCCTTTAAATACAGTTCCTCATGTTGTGACCCAACCATAAAATTATTTTTGTTGCTACTTCATAACTGTAATGTTGCTACTGTTATGAATCATAATGTAAATATCTGATATGCAGGATGGTCTTAGGCGACCCCTGTGAAAGGGATGTTTGACCACCAAAGGGGTTGTGACCCACAGGTTGAGAACCCCTGGTATAGAGTGTCTTCAATCAATGATCCAGAGGGGGTGGAGGAGTGTGAGAGGTTTTCCAACAGGGTGAGGCAATAGCTTATTGCTAATTGTTATTCTGAGTCTCTTAATGGGCCTCAGAAACTCCACAGGGAGAGCAGGGGATTTTCCAATAGAGTGGGTCAACCGTCTTCCCCCCAGGCAAAATGGCAGAATAGCAAAAGTTTAGCATGGGAAAATGACCTCCACAGTGTGAGGGATTGACTCAGGATTCCTGGGTGTCTGCCTTCTGAGCTCTATCTCCAAAACCCCACCCCCCCCAATCCTGCTTATGTTTATACAGCCTCAGTCCACTATGCACTCCCTTTTCTGGAGCACAAGGTGAGTGGCTGCCCATGGAATTTTGTGCATTGGTCCTTTAAGAGGGTGCCTGCATTTCCATCCCTCTATTCCTGGCAGAAAGCAACCCAGCTGCTTTTTGCAGCCAGATGTTATATGGGCACCTTTCTCAGTTCTAGTGCTCTCTACTGAGGGCCCAATTTGGGGATTAGACCCCAGAGTTCTCAGTGAGAACCTCCCACAGCTGAGTTATCTCTCCAGAACTTCAGCTGCTGTCAGTGGGAGCCTGGCCAGATCTTTCACACACACCTCCACCCTTCCTACCAATCTCTATGTGGTCTCCACTTTCCATCCTTGGTTATCAGGGTTCTCTCTAGCTAGTCCTCAGTTAATTGTTCAGGGTGGTTCTTCTGTATTTTAGTTGTAATTCCAGTTTGGTCCTGGGAGCATGTCTGTGAGCTTCCACTTAACTCCACCACCATTTTTAATCCACTCTGCTTCTAAGTAACTCTCATTGCCTTGGTTGTGCTTCTGTGAATCACCTTCTTATCAATGTCACCACTGGTTATAAAATACAGAGTGTCAGGGATAATTCTTGTTTTGTATTTATATTATTTTTACTTTACATTTATATAGCCTCCTTCTTTACCTGATACTTTATTCACAGCAGTAGTTTTCTCATGATTCTTGCTAAGCATATTAAAGAAATAAGAACATTTCATAAAGAAATGCAAGAAGAGATTTCATGAGTCATTTCACTTCATTCCATTATGTTCATATGTGAAAACTGAGTCCAGGAAAAATTGACTGAATTCCCCAAAGGCATTTGTTTGTAACAGAATGAAAATTAAAGAGTATTTTTATTTTACCTCTACCAATTAATTTTGAAATAAAGCAAAATATAAATTCATTAATAAGTGAATCAATTAATAAGCTAATAAATCAATGTGCAATCTAGAGTAAAATGCTCTATCTATTGAGCCAAACCAGCTAGGGCTCTTGCTGCTTTTTAATTCTATAATTGTATAATGAAGATACTGCTTACTCAATAAAACTTATTAAAATGACATTCTCTGAGTATACCTGTGATCTGTATTTGTTCACTTTGGGTATGAGAGGATTAACAGATGAGTTCTTCCAGTTAGAGATATGTACCCATAACACATCTGAGATGGGGGCAACATGGAGGGTCTTTGATTTGAAGGATGTTCAGACCAAGTTTCTTCTGTTGCCCCACAGCACTCTGTTCTGTGCTCATTTCTTTAGGATTGTCTTCCTACTATAGACCTCTTAATATTCGATTAGTTAAGATTTGTACCAGTTTTCAAATTTTAGATTTTAAATGACTTTTTGATGTTTTCAATGGGTTATTTGGAAATGCTTGCTATTTGCTTTGTTTGATAACATGTTGTTGCTGTTGTTAATCCTCACCTGAGGATAATTTACTTGATTTTATTTTTTAGACAGAGTGGGTGTGGGGCAACACATCCTGCTTATGCCCCAACTAAAGCCAGGGATTGAACCGACAACCCAGGTACCTGCCTACAGGCAGATACTCTAACCATTGAGCAACACTGGCCAGGACTTGCTTGATAAGTTTTGTAGGATATTCTCTTTCCTTCTTTGCGTACTTTCTGCAACTTTTTCCTAGCAGGCAGATTTTACTGAAAGGAAAAAATTTTCATTCTGGGTCAAGTTGCAAACAAATTCTTATTGGGCAGAAATATTATGTCATGGTCCTTTTAGAAATAAACCTTTCAACTTTTACTTGATTGAAACATATAAATGAGACTGTCTAGTTAATTAATTAATTTCTCTTTTTTTAAGCTTAAAATGTTTTTTTTAATTTAAATTCTTTATTGTTTAAAGTATTACATGAGTCTCCTTTTCCCCCCATTGACCTCTCCCTGGCTGCTCCTACCCCCCATAACTGGTCCCTCATCCATGCCCAGACAGCCTGAGTTCCCATCGGACTCTGCCAGGTCCTGGCTGTGTGACCTTGAGCAAATTGCCTAACGTCTCTGAGCCTTAATTTCTTACCTGTAAAATTAGTATTTATAATAGGACCCACAATGCTTCTCTGTCTCTGGATCTATTTTTGTTCATCAGTTTATGTTGTTCATTATATTCCACAAATGAGTGAGATCATGTGATATTTATCTTTCTCTGACTGGCTTATTTCACTTAGCATAATGCTCTGCAGTTCCACCCAATTAATTTCTTTATGTAGCAGTATAAGAAGAATATTGTAAATGTTGCTTTTAAATTTTAGAAATGAAAGAAAATATACTTGATCTACATAAGAGTAAAATAATAAAAGTTCATCAATTTTGGGAAACAAATACCTGATTTGTCTGATGTACCATTTTGGAGTGCTAAGAGGTAAAATGGAATTAACTAAGTATTTATAGTTAGTATTTATTAGATATCTGTATTATTAGTATTTATCTGTAAATATCTGTAGTATTTATGAGATAGTTAGTATTCATTAGAAGAAGTTTCTTGTAAAGTTTTTGTTGAATACAATATGTGGGCAGAAATAAAGTTAAATATCTTTAGAAGCACTTATTCAAAAGGAAGGGAACCTGTTCAGATGAGAAGTTATCACTCTGACAATTTTTCACATGATCCACAGTTCAGAAGGGGGGAGAATCTTATAGAACTGATGGTTTAAGATCCTCTAGCAGCTTTTCTCCCACCAAAAAAGAGGTAAAACACCTTAGCTCTCCCAGTGTATGCTAAGTAATGGGATGACATGGTCAAAGGTGTCCAGATGGACTACTTTCTGCCCTTAGGACCATATTGTTTATGCCCATTAGAGTTTGGAGGGGAAGCCATTCATTGCAGATCTTTATTTATGTTTTCTCAAGGAAATCTGAGAGTATTGTTACAAAATGGAAAGTGCCCTCCCTTCATCAGCTAATTGTTCCATATCCTTTTAGACATCTAACTTGTTCAACATGTAGCACAATGTGACGAAGACAATAGTGTCCAGATTCCTTGACATTTGCAGATTCTATAGGGGGAGGGGGAGTCACAGGGCCCTGGACAGTATAGCTTACTTGGTTTGGCATTGTCCTGTGCACCAAAAGGTTGTGGTGTAGGCTCAATCCCCAGGAAGGGGTGTATAGGAGGCAGTTGATCAATGCTTCTCTTTTTCTCCCTCTTCCTTCTTCTCTTTCTAAAACTCAATTTAAAAACATTTTTTAAAAAATAAGAGGAAGCAGAAAAAAGCATGATGCTTGTTAGAAATAGTGAGATTCCCCAACTGATTGAAGCTGCATTTCATAGGATAATAGGAAATTATGAATGCCCTTGAAAGTGTGCTGATGACTTAGAGAATTCCAAGCACTTTTGTGTCCTTTGCACCTACCTGCTCAATAAATACTCGTTGAGCAAAAGTGATGTAAGAAATATGTTAGTCCTCCTTGTTCATTTTACACAAAATAAAACTGAGGAGCAGATGGCCAGGTTATTTGAACAAGATCTCATTTGTAGTAAGTGTCACACACTCACCACTCTCTCTCAACTCCAGTACCATTTTCAGAACCAGAAAGTTCCCGATGGTGAAAGTCATTTTTTATTTTACTCACCAAAGTCCACTAGAAGTTTCTTGTAAAGTTTTTGTTGAATACAATATGTAGGCAGAAATAAAGTTAAATATCTTTAGAAGGACTTGTTTAAAAGGAAGGGAACCTCTTCAGATGAGAAGTTATCACTCTGACGATTTTTCACATGATCCACAGTTAAGAAGGGGGAAGAATCTTATAGAACTGATGGTTTAAGATTTTTTAGCAGCTTTTCTCCCACCAAAAAAGAGGTAAAACACCTTAGCGTTCCCAGTGTGTGCTAAGTAATGGGATGACATGGTCAAAGGTATCCAGATGGAATACTTTCTGCCCTTAGGACCATATTATTTATGCTCATCAGAGTTTGGAGGGGAAGCCATTCATTGCAGATCTTTATTTATATGTTTTCTCAAGGAAATCTGAGAGTATTGTTAAAAAATGGAAAGTGCCCTCCCTTCATCAGCTAATTGCTCCATATCCTTTTAGACATCTAACTTGTTCAAAATGTAGCACAATGTGATGAAGACAATAGTGTCCAGATTCCTTGACATTTTTGCTATGAATACCAGGTTGATGAATTGAATTTTTCACTTGAGAGCACATGTTTGTTTGTTTATAATGTACAAACAGCTTTTATAGTATCATTTTTCCTCAGGGTAAATCTCATGTTACTATTTATATTTGAATTAATAGCTCCTTTATGTTAACCTTTATCTTTGTTGTATTACTGTTGTTTGTCTATGGCTTTCCCTATTTTAGCCTGATTAGAATTAATGAACTAATATTGAAACTAGTGAGCCTGCAACACACTGAAACTTGGCATTATCCAGATGTCATCCCCTGCTAAAGAGTCCTTTCTGTGTTTAGTTTTGTCCCTGCTATTTTGATTTTGTTGTATCCACAGCGCCTAGGAGCAGAAGGTACTAAAAATATTTGTTGAATGAGTTATTGAGAACTCATGTTCTTACAAGGATGGAAGCTATAATTGCAAAGGGAAAAAAATAACAATGAACCTTTTGTGCAATGGATCACAAGACAACAAATGTGCTGTGTGCACTAAGCTCTCTCATGTCTCCCGTTTCTTACAGACCTCCCAAGATCCCTATCTTCCAGGGAAAGCAGGTATTTCATAGGCCCAAAGAATTTTGTTGACTTATCTAAGGTCACACATTCAGTAAACAGAAGTATCCATGTGCCTGATTCTAAGTTCATTGTCCTCCCCACTATAACATGCTACACTATAAATTGTTTTGGTCTTTCCAGAATATGATAATTTGTCCAAGATTTAGGATATGTCTTTATCAGAATTAATTGATATGGAAGCTAGTAGCTTCTGGATTGTGAGCATTTAACTGGTGACCTACTTGAGGAGTCAATGGAAGTAGGACATTTTTTTTTATAGTACTTACTTTTTTTAATTTTTTATTTTGTTTTATTGTTTAAAGTATTACAAAGAGTATTACGTATGTCTCCTTTACCCCCTTGACATTTTTTTAAACACAAAGTGCAAACAAAATTGAACAAGAAGTGTCATAAGTAAAAAATATATATATGATATGTCCAAAGCTATTTTTGTTTATTTCCCCTACAAAGAATGCCAGTCTTTATTTAAAGATATTCAACTTTCCAATTGTTAATATCATTTATCATCAGACCACATGATGCAGGCATGCATTGTTAGATTAGAACATCTTCACAGCAGACCTGCCTTCCATGACTGATGTTGTTTCACAGAGCTATGTCATAGGCAATATGCCAAATAGCAGTATGAATAATATATATCCATGGAATGTTTTAAAAACCTTAAAATAATCCACCTAATTTTAATTTTCCTAAGCTTATAATCAGGCATCATATTTCTCTTGCTATTACAGATATGTACATCCTCTACCAAAGCCATTCATGTGGAGACAGATGCTCTGCAGTGAACAAATATCAGGGAAATAATGAATTGGAAGTGACAAGTGCCTTCAGCCAAAAGTCCAAAGGGAATCATTTTCTCAAAAACGCACATAGCAGATGGAGCCAAAGAAAGAATGAAATGGCAAGAGTGCTGATGTTAATCCAAAAATTAAGCTCAGAGGTTGTGTTGGGCCAAGCTAATTGAACCAATAATGGCCTTTCTTTCATTTTGAATTAAAGTGTGTTCAAAATGAGAGAGCATGCAGGAATATCCTTAAGCAGATTAGGGAAAACAAGACAGCTGAATCAGCAGCAAAATTAAGAAATATTTGTTCGACTGATGTGGATTTATTGAGCAAGATAAATAGATGTGGCTCCACTCCTATAAGAGTTTGCAAGGTAGGACTGACAACACTAATCTGGTGGAAACTATAGAACACAAAATATTGGCTGAGTGACAAAAATGTTACAATAACCTTAAAAAAGTTCTTATTAATGTATCTTTATTTATAAAACTCTGTAGTCTTTAGACAATAATAGAAACACCAAATCTAAATTAAGGGCCATAATTTGTTCAGACTTTCTTGAATGATAATATATCTGTAGTACACCCTCAATTAAGAAGAATGGAAAGCCATTTGAATGAACACAAAGACAAACTTGGAATGCTCAAAGAATAATAAACCATAAAAGGAAAAATAGCTCATCAGACAAACCACATAAATAAGCCCCACTTATTTATGAAACAGCATGTATGAGAGCCATATCAATCTTTATTCAGGAGAAAATGAGGATAGGCAATAATAACACATATATTTACCTGCTCACTCTAAACATTTACAGTTGTCTCCATGTTAACATTAAAGTACCTGAGGCTTTAGGGATAATGCACACTAGTTTTATAACTAGTAAATAGGTAGATGGGTTAATAAATCTTATTCCAAACCATGTGGGCTATTTCTTTATGTTACTACCTCATAAATTACCATATACATGTATACTAAATTGAAGGAACAACATTAATAATCTGGATGTAACTGGATAGTGAAGACAAGATAATGATTATACTACAACACACAAAAGAACAATTGGCACATTTATTAATAAAAGCACTATTTATGATTGCATAGGGAAAGGATAACTAGCATATGTATTTAGCCCCAATTGTAATTGCTATTATGGCTAATTTGTAGCTTCAAGAAATGTAAAATTTTTTTAAAAAAATGATTCTACTGTCTCTTAATGCCAGGTACCAATGACTGCAATGAATTAAACAGGTCTTAATACAGTCAATCAGTGTTTAATAATTGAAAAGAAATGTTACAATAACCTTAAAAAAGTTCTTATTAATGTATCTTTATTTATAAAACTCTGTAGTCTTTAGACAATAATAGAAACACCAAATCTAAATTAAGGGCCATAATTTGTTCAGACTTTCTTGAATGATAATATATCTGTAGTACACCCTCAATTAAGAAGAATGGAAAGCCATTTGAATGAACACAAAGACAAACTTGGAATGCTCAAAGAATAATAAACCATAAAAGGAAAAATAGCTCATCAGACAAACCACATAAATGAGCCCCACTTATTTATGGAACAGCATGTATGAGAGCCATATCAATCTTTACTCAGGAGAAAATGAGGATAGGCAATAATAACACATATATTTACCTGCTCACTACAGGTAACATATTTTCATTGTAATTTCTCTATTAAAGACTGGTAGAGTAGGTACATTTAGCCCATTAGGTGATGAAGAAAGTGAGTCTTAGAAAAGCGAAGTGATTTTATAAAGATCAGACAGCCACCGATGGTAGGCATGGTATTTCAGTTAATGTTTTCTTTAATTAGATTTGGTTGCTTTAAAAGTGAATGAAGAGGAGAAAGTCAAAGAAAACAGCTATGAGAATTCTATTCTTAGCTTAATGGACTGTCCATCAGTTAAAATTCTGGAAATCTAAAAGGGGAGGGCCAGTTTTGCTGGATAACTTCTGTTTTGAATCAAAAATGACTAGAATAATCATATGAAGCTGCCGTTACTTGCTCAATTATTGGTGTTAAAATAACATATTGTACAAAAATCATTTAGCATTTTCCCAGACTCCTGTGTTTATCTGATCTCCGGGTGCTGAACTTCATCCTAGTATATGAGAAGAGTTTATTATTTATTTTTCCTGAGAGAATTATTGGCCTTCAACTAAAAGTCTAAAAACAATTGTGATGTAGAAATTGCAGACAGCAGCGTAAATAAGCAAACATATTTTATGCAAAAGAGGGGGGTCTAATATGAAGTCATTAAAAAAATCCTCATATCCAGAGATCAAAATTGTTTTACTTTATGTTATAATTTAAATGCACAACTATCTTCACTATAAAGTCTGAGTTCTATTTTCACTTATATTAAAAAAGTAAGAGAACATCACTCATGGTGTAAGAAATCTTATTCCAAACCATGTGGGCTATTTCTTTATGTTACTACCTCATAAATTACCATATACATGTATACTAAATTGAAGGAACAACATTAATAATCTGGATGTAACTGGATAGTGAAGACAAGATAATGATTATACTACAACACACAAAAGAACAATTGGCACATTTATTAATAAAAGCACTATTTATGATTGCATAGGGAAAGGATAACTAGAAAATTTAACAAATTCTTAAAGTTTGCACATAGGCATAGCTGTTTAAGATTCCTATGATCTCAAATTAGCACCCACTCACTTGTACCTTTCCATAGGCCTCTATGAAGGGTCCATGAGAACTGGGGTCAGGGTAAGGAAACTGATTAAATACACTCCTTCTGTGGACCATTTTGTCAATTCAGGTGAGTTTTGAGGAGAGCAGTAGAATTTAGAGAAATGTGTCTGCACTCTGGACCTCACCTGAGGACAAGGTAGTGCTTATCTCCCACTGAGGAATAAGCCCAAAGCATGTCCTCACCCTATTTGCTCCCCTGATGTGAGGCAAAAGTTATTGCCACGAGGGGAAAGTTCACAGAACTCCCCACATCCAAGACGACTGATTTCAAGAAGTTGACTGATACTAGAGGAAGAACAAGAAATCCTCTTTCCTATACCCTGTACTGACAGCCATCGACTGCTAAGTGTGAGGTAAGAAATGCACTCACTTATTTCTATCATCCTGCACTGATACAAGGAAGATTTCTGCTGCCACCAGGGAAGGGGTGAAACAAGACAGGAGAACAGGAATCCCATCTAACCTAAACCCTTCACTGATACAAAATATAGATTGATTATCCTGAGGAAGAGCAGGGAATTTGTCTGCTCTCTGAACTCTGGACTGAGTAGGAGATAGAGATTACCAAAAGTTATTGCCACGAGGGGAAAGTTCACAGAACTCTCCCACATCCAAGACGACTGATTTCAAGAAGTTGGCTGATACCAGAGGAAGAACAAGAAATCCTCTTTCCTATACCTTGTGCTGACATAGCCATCGACTGCTAAGCGTGAGGTAAGAAATGCACTCACTTATTTCTATCATCCTGCACTGATACAAGGAAGATTTCTGCTGCCACCAGGGAAGGGGTGAGACAAGACAAAAGAGCAGGAATCCCATCTAACCTAAACCGTTCACTGATACAAAATATAGATTGATTGTCCTGAGGAAGAGCAGGGGATTTTTCTGCTCTCTGAACTCTGGACTGAGTAGGAGGTAGAGATTATGTGAAGGTGGTCACTATAGAAACAGGTAAGAAGATAAAAGCTGAAAATTTAACAAATTCTTAAAGTTTGCACATAGGCATGGCTGTTTAAGATTCCTAAGATCCCAAATTAGCACCCACTCACTGGTACCTTTCCATAGGCCTCCATGAAGGGTCCATGAGAACTGGGGTCAGGGTCAGGAAACTGATTAAACACACTCCTTCTGTGGACCATTTTGTAGATTCAGGTGAGTTTTGCTGAGAGCAGTAGAATTTAGAGAAATGTGTCTGCACTCTGGACCTCACCTGAGGACAAGGTAGTGCTTATCTCCCACTGAGGAATAAGCCCAAAGCATGTCCTCACCCTATTTGCTCCCCTGATGTGAGGCAAAAGTTATTGCCACGAGGGGAAAGTTCACAGAACTCTCCCACATCCAAGACGACTGATTTCAAGAAGTTGGCTGATACCAGAGGAAGAACAAGAAATCCTCTTTCCTATACCTTGTGCTGACATAGCCATCGACTGCTAAGCGTGAGGTAAGAAATGCACTCACTTATTTCTATCATCCTGCACTGATACAAGGAAGATTTCTGCTGCCACCAGGGAAGGGGTGAAACAAGACAGGAGAACAGGAATCCCATCTAACCTAAACCCTTCACTGATACAAAATATAGATTGATTATCCTGAGGAAGAGCAGGGAATTTGTCTGCTCTCTGAACTCTGGACTGAGTAGGAGATAGAGATTACGTGCATTTGAGGAAGGGCAGAAAGGCTGAAAAAGATCTAGATCTATCGCTGCAGTTTACATGCAAATAGCTCACCTAAGACTAAGGCAAGAGAAGAATAACCAAGAAACACATCTGTATTCACACTGGAATTTTAACTGAGTATAAAACAATAACACTATATCATGGAGGGAAGGACAGTAACGTTGTAAAGGCACGGAATCTAAAGGCAGAACAGGAACACTGCGAAACTCTATAGCATCCCAGACCTCACACATAACACAAGGTAGCAGCAGTTGGCCACTGGAGATATTTGAAGCCTGTAATGTGCTTAATGTAGCTAAAGCAATGAGACAAATGGAGATCAAATACAGAAAATATTGAGTCAGTCCTTTAAAGTTATAGTGTGGCAGAAGAAGAGACGTGCATTTCTAAAAAGATGTTACTGACTCCAATCTACTATTTTTACATGGAATGTCCATCATTTAATCAAAATTAGAAGACACACAAAATAAACAACAATTTGACCCATCATTAAAAGATAATCAGAATCAGACCAGAATTTCTCATTCAGAATTTGGATCAAGATGTAGTCAGATGGGTTCATTAAATACTAAGGTTCACATATCAAAAGATCTAGCAGAAAAGGTGAACAGCATGTGTTAATGGTTGGAGAACTTCATGAGAGAGATGCAAACAAAAAAAGAACCAAATGGTAATGCTAGAAATGAAAACACATCATATAAGAAATGACAGCACATCAACATACAATGAATGAAAGATACAGTTTCTCCAAATCCTCACCAGAAATTGTGATGGTCATTATTTTGTTTATGTTAGTTGTTGCTATAGTTGTATAATAATATCTCATAATAGTCTTAATTTTTAATTCCCTTAGTGGTTAGTGATGTTGAGCATCTTGTTATGTGCTTATTTGCCATCTTTGTATCTTCCTCAGTGAAATGTCTCTTCATGTACTTTGTCCGTTTTCTAATTAGATATCTGTTCTTTTTTCTATTGTGCACTTTTGATATTTCTTTACTAAATAAAGATAAAAAGCAAGCAACATTATTTAGAAATGCATTCATGGATAGTAAAACTCAAACACATCAAGCAAATAATTGTCATGTGGGACAGGGTAGTTGTTAAAGCTAGAGAGGAGAAAGGGAGTTGTAATCGGGAAGGTACAAACAAAGGCTACTGGTTTGTAATCATTGCTCCCTCTTTTTGTTCAGAAATTCTTTTTCTCAACACTGATGTTTACTTTATAACAATGAATTAAACTTGTATATGCTTTTGTTTATGTTTTATGGCTTTTCCTTTATGTGAATTACATATTAAACTAGAGGCCCGGTGCACGGGTCCTTCAGCCTGGCCTGCACCCTCTCGCAATCCGAGACCCCTTGGGGGATGTCAGATTGCTGGTTTCGGCCCAATCCCTGGACCTGCTGCGCCTGCTGCCACTCGGTAGCATGTTGCCATGGAGGCAGGAGAGGCTCGCGCTGCCCCAGCTGCGTTGGCTAGCTGTGAGCCAGGCATTGGCACCCATCAGTCAGCTGAGCAGAGCTCCCACTGTGGGAGCACACTGACCACCAGAGGGCAGCTCCTGCATTGAGCATCTGCCCCCTGTTTTCAGTGCTTGTTATAGCGACCCGTCAAACGGTCATTCGGTCATTCCGTCGTTCAGTCGTTCGGTTGCTTAGGCTTTTATATATATAGATATTTAAAAAATAATAACAATAAACAGTATGTAACACTTACTGCCAGGTACTATGCCAAATATTTTACTGAATTCACTATGTTATTTAACCTATCAATCTTATCAGTAATTCTAATAAATAGGTTCTCTTATGTCTCCATTTTATAGATAAAGAGTCTGAGGTTCAAAATGGCTTAGTAACTTCTTTGAGTTAACATGACTAGTATGTGATATAATGCAAATGAGCCACATGTACCTGATTTAAGTGGTCATGTTCTTAAATCATTATGCAGTACCCACCACCATACTTATTGGGCCATCAGTGTTTATTTCTATTGTAATTAGTATTTGGAAATTTGAGTAATTGTATTAAAATTTGGACATATAATTAATTCATTTATATGCTTCAAAAGCTGTGGCAATGCTATTTTAGTGTTAAAATCTCTTTATTCTAATAATTTTTGAATTATTAGATCAATTCTAATATTACAATTATAAAGATAAATGACCATTGTATTACTTTATGGTTCTACTACTGAATGAATTAAGATATCATATCCATGTTATTTCATATTTTAGTAAAAAATAAAATTATGAATACTTGTGATTACTTTATATAGAACTGATGGTGAAAGTACAAAGAGAAGGTTTTGCTTAAAAATTTATAATGGCATTAGAGCTCAGAATTCCATGATGATGTATCTGGATGGTAAATTTCAACAGCAGAAACTTTCTAACCACATTTGTCCCTCTCTGCCCGCCCCCCACTACAACTGGACTTTTATTCCCATTACCAAGAAAATTGTGCAAATCCAAGTCATCAATAACCTCCATATTGCCAAATCCATATAACTCTTATATCTCTTTTCTAATCCCATAAATGTTACTGATTAACATCCAGAATCCCTTCCCTGGGGCTCGCTAGCCAGTCATCAGTAAGATCCCCTACATTCTCAAGCTTTCTCTAAAATGTTAACTACTTAATGCATGAATTAGTCCCAGCCTGTTCCTCATGATCCCGCTTTCCTGAGATCTTAAAAATTGACTGTTTGCTCTGCCACACCTTTCTCACTTCTGAACTCTCCCCTGTTCTCTCATTACCATTGAACCTGGAGCATAGCAAAGGTCCCCTTCTATCCTTCTTAAAATTCCCAATTTGAATCACCTGTGTTTAGATTACATTCCTTACTTGAGTCATCTCCTGATCCTAGGGGTAACTTTCCTTCATTTCCTGAAGATTTTAGCTCAAGATTCAATGCCATCTTCTACAACCTTTCTCCTGTCCTAACTTTTTGATGATTTTTCTATGTACCCAGCTAAATTTTACAACAGACCGACGATCCTTTCCGTGTTATGCCTCTCATCATTAGATGGAATAGTTTTTGAAGAATCATACTCTGGAAGGCACTGTCTGGAGCTTATGTGAAGCTTTAAACAGAAAATTATATATAACTTGGCTTTGAAGGTAAAAGTGAAATTTCACAAAACCAAAGAGGCTAAGGAGTAGAGGAAAGAAGGGAGGGAATGTAGCCTAAGAGAATAATATTTAAGGATTGTTTCCTTAAACAGATCTCTAAAGTGTGTTATTTTTCTACTTAGAGAAATATTAAATTCCATCATGTATTCCCAGGCTCTAATCTTAAGACCTTCATATAAACATTCCATGATCCCCCGCAACAAAAAGCCAATCAGCTTGTATTTAATTCTGAATGCTCAATAATCAGAGCTATCTATTGAACACTTCTCATCCAGCACCTTATCTTGCAATTCATTTGTGTCTTCGATTGTTTCCTTAAACAGATCTCTAAAGTGTGTTATTTTTCTACTTAGAGAAATATTAAATTCCATCATGTATTCCCAGGCTCTAATCTTAAGACCTTCATATAAACATTCCATGATCCCCCACAACAAAAAGCCAATCAGCTTGTATTTAAATTCTGAATGCTCAATTTATTGAACTATCTATTGAACACTTCTCATCCAGTAACTTATCTTGCAATTTATTTGTGTCTTTGCATAACTTTCTTACTGCATTTTATATATTATGAGAAGGGAAGTGTCAACAAATATTTTATATCTCCCCTTTCAATATATGGACATGGGTGAAGTAATAGACAAATCAAACCAAAAAAGAAATATAGTCTTTGGGGAAAAATGTTTTTCTGAATAAAGTTATGTTATCATTAGGTATATTTCTTATGAGAGTAATTATAGAGTTTCCCATAGAATTACAGAGTATCACAGTGTCACAAGTACAAGAAACCTTCTAGTTGTTCCCTTTAGATTTGCAAATAATGAGGCTGATATATGGTAAGAGGTATATACCTGCCACAGAACTACAAATCTCAAATGGAAATTTAGGTATTTTAAGTCCTTAGTTATTATTCTTTCCACTACATCATTTTTCCTCATAATTATGATAATTATTGGCATCATTATTTTAGATATCTCCCCTTTCAATATATGGACATGGGTGAAGTAATAGACAAATCAAACCAAAAAAGAAATATAGTCTTTGGGGAAAAATGTTTTTCTGAATAAAGTTATGTTATCATTAGGTATATTTCTTATGAGAGTAATTATAGAGTTTCCCATAGAATTACAGAGTATCACAGTGTCACAAGTACAAGAAACCTTCTAGTTGTTCCCTTTAGATTTGCAAATGCAAATAATGAGGCTGATAGATGGTAAGAGGTATATACCTGTCACAGAACCACAAATCTCAAATGGAAATTTAGGTATTTTAAGTCCTTAGTTATTATTCTTTCCACTACATCATTTTTCCTCATAATTATGATAATTATTGGCATCATTATTTTAGTTCATTATGTATATATTAAACCAACTTTGTTTTATTAGAACCTTCAAATCTGTTCACATGTGTCTAGACATTACTGTTTGTTACTCATTTCACAATCTTTTCTGCTCATAAACAAATGGATGCTTTAAGATGTATCCCTTGACCTGGAACAGCATTTGCATTCCTCAGTACCCAAATCTGCTTGCTAGGAAATCCCACTCATTAGGAAAACAACTGGATGTAGTAGAGTTAGATACTAGATATTTGTTGTAAATTTTGTGGAGAAATTTAATTTTTTCTTCAATAATTTATTTTACCTCTACAATTATTTTTAAACTGCCCAATTTGTAAATTCACTGTTTACACTAAAATTTGTCCTGATTACTATTACAAAGGACATTTCAATATTTATATGGTTTGAATATATTCATTTAAATAAATAAACTTATTTATTTATTTATTTATTTAAATGTTTACTGATATCATTGATGAGATTTATGGTTATATGTGATTGATTAGCCACACATTTTATAATGCCTTTGTTATGACCTCAGTAAGAAACATAGATGACAGAGACTCATTTTCTGCTCTCTAGTTGTTTACCAAATATAATAAATTATACAGGATAAATTCCCTTAAACCTTCACAAGCTAACTCTCTGTTCTTTTAAAACAAAACTACTAGTGTTTATGACATTGTGAAAAGTCATAGTTAATAGGTTATTAAAAATTGTTGTCCAAGGACCAACAGCATCAGAAAACTTGTTAAGAATGCAGAATCTCAGGCCATCACTCCAGACCTACAAATAGGAATATGCATTTTAACAATATCCCTGGGCACCTCCTATGCATGTTGAAATATGAGAAACACTGCTTTGATATACCCACTTATTTTTTTTCTTTCTCTAGCTTGTTTGTATACTTAGCAAATGTCATTTGTGTTTTTTTTCATATGTACAACTGTTTATACTAATGTGTGTTTGTATGTTCTTGTAATGCAAAGTGATGAAATGAATACAAAGAGAAAAGTAGTTAGGTTTTTATGAACTAAGTCGAATACTTTTTCAAGAATTAATAAATGTGAATTGCGACTGTAATTGTCATTGGGCTATTTTTTTTAGGCAAAACAACTATTAAATAACAAGAAAACTATAAAATTTTCAAGGATTCTGAATTCCAATTGCCTTATATATGTCTTTAAGTCCCCATATTAATTTAAATGTACCAAAATAGGAAATCAATTGCAGGTAACATATCTTGAAACTCCTTGATCTAAAGCAAAATATCGGTGAACAAATTGCATCTGTACAGCTTAAGTAAACCATTAGTGGGGCCAGATCTCAGAAGCCCTTTAGGAAAAAATAGTAAAAAATTTTTTCAATCATGCTTATATAATTTTTATATATACAAAATAGTCAGTATGTAAATAATTGCTAAGTAGGGATATAAAATTCATGAAACAGAGTATGAGCCAATGGAACAAATATAAATGCAGTACTGTATAGTTCATTCATACGACAAATATGTCTGGAAAGTTAATGGATGGTGCAGATACAATGTGAGCAAGATACACAAGTGGCTGCCTTCACAGAGTTTCCTGCTGATAGGCAGCTACAAGCCTGTCAAATCCTTGCTTTCATTGAAGCTCCGGTTTCTCCTCCATACAGAATCTCTACTTTATAGAGTTCTGATTGAAGGTTAATGATATGTTAAATGTCTAGAAGTTCAATTAATCTAATCCTACTCATTACCTTTGTTCAATATACAATGGAAAACATTGAAGTTTCTTGAGAAAGGACTTCCTTGATCAGAGAGGTATTCTTCAGAAAATCAATCCAGATTTGAGAGCAATTAGTCTAGGTAAGAAGTAACGAAGGGTGTTTTGTATTAAGGAAATACAATGTACAGTGAAAACTCACTTGTGACAACAGAGAAGGTTACAAATTGACCTATTTAGTACATCCTGAAGCATTAGTTCCCTTTCCCACTTCCACCAGCTCCACCCCTCCAATCATCTAAGCAGCTTTATTCTTGATGCATATTATTCACTCATGCAAACAAAAAGCAAATAAAAGCTCCATGCCAAGAGACATAATTAAAGGTTTTTCTTATTTGTATTTTACTCAGTCAGATGGTTAGAATGACAAACATATCACAAATTTTAAAAAAGATTATAAGATAAACATTTAAATTATAGTTATTGCATCCTGTGATTAATATGCATCAAAATCAACTACTTCTGAGTGAAATCATAACTTTACTACAATTTAAAAATTTATAAACTTAGTAGAATAAAATTAACAAAAGTACACATGAAATTTTATGCTAAATAATAAAAAATTTATAAGGAAAATTCACAATCAATGTAATTTTCTGTTTTTGTGTAAGAAATAATAAGAAAAAACATCATCTGCTCTCACAGTTTTTTTCTTTTATTTTGCTATTGATATAGTTACACTAAAATTAGTAAATGTTTTAACATTCAGGTCCACACTTGAATTTGTACATGTCATCTATTCATTCTCCACTTGATAGCAAAGCATTCAAGTGAAAATACACCACCAAAATTCTGAGCAATTTGAATGCAAATTAAATCAATACAATAACTTAGAAGAATCTGCCCTTGGAAAAAGTGCAAGTTCAAGCAGCTGCTCATGCTCCTTTGCTTAGTCAAGCTTCAGCAGTACAACTTTACTTATGGCCTCCATTGCAACTTCCATTTTTAAGTGTGAAAAAGCCCAGAGTAAGAAGACTTAACAGCAGAACATGAATGTACTCAGCATACTACGCTGTAAATAACAGGTTTTGTTCTAAACCTAATCAAAATAAAACACCTTGTCATATAAAAATCATGAAACTCAGTTTGGAAACTAGATAGGAAATGCTGTTATGTGTGCCAATCACTTATTCATATAACTAACACTGAATGAATATGATTATAGTTAAAAATCTATATTGTAGCCATACAGATTTTTTTCCAGAGCGCTCCATTGAATCATTTCAATAGACAAATATGTTATTCTAGGAGCTTTTTTGCAATCTCTAGATTTTTCTACAAAGAAAATGAATGGCAATAAATAAACAGCACTGCAAACCAAATTCCAAACATGAACAGAGGAAATAAAATATTTTTTGAAACCATTTTCAATGATTTCCATATTTTAATATCATCTCTAAAGAATAGTAATATTACTAAATAAGTTAAATGTTCACCTTAGAAACTTTGAAAAACGTATTATACAAATTCAGAACACTTTTTCATTCACTCAATATTATTAAGCACCTATTATTCAGCAGAGTATTGGGCCAGGAGGTCTTCATGGGTACAGTGATACAGCACTTGCTTCCTGGAGTGAGGTGAGAGTGTGGACATACACATAAAGGAAGAAGAGCTGGACAGTGTGGCTAGAGACACATACTGACATGGCCAATGAATCCTGGAAGCAAAAAGAAGGAAGTCCCTAACTGTGCCTAAAAAAGCTCAAGGTTCTTGCAAAAGAGAAGATACTTGAGATGACAGAGGGAAGAGCAAAGACCCTCACTCTTTCTTCAAAATTATGAAGACTGTGGAGAAACTCCAGAGACTCCCAAAGCCTAGAGAGCACGAGTGATTGAGAAGTGCATTAGGGAGGTTGAGGTCCTTTAGCAAACTAAAAGGAGGTAAACAGCAGTGGCGACTCCCTTACAGTAGTTCAGGCAAAGCTGAGAGATGTACTGGTAGGTCTGATATACTGGTTGGAAATACTTGGTGACCCCTGTAGTAATCTAAGCCTGGCCAATGTGTCCAGGTGCTATGGACTTAGCACATGAGAGAGTTCTGACTATGCAGAGCCAATACCCACTTGAGGGTGAGTCTCTACCTGACAATAACCAAATTGACAAAATATATTCTGGATTTCAATCTTTCTCCCAGTCTAAGATTAATGCTCTTTTTCCATATACATATCAATAGTGTTCCCCAAGCCATACATTTCCCATGTCTTTTTCTGAATTAAAACCCATCTCTGTATTTCTCATGGCCTCAGAAACCTTGTAAAAATTCAGGAGATACGAGAGAATAAAACAATCCTTGCTATAGTTAGACCAAAATGGGCCAACACAAGATGGATTAGAGTATTTAAAGCCAAAGAGAAACAGTACTGGAAAAAAAAGAATTTAATCAGAAGTAAGAGCACAAGTGTATGTAAGGTTATGTCTGTAGTCTAAACCATGACCTTTTAAAAGCAGTGAATCTTTCCAACTTTCTTAACATGCAGAGATAAGACACTGAGTTTAGGAAATATGGAATCATTCTAGTTTCTGCTGGCTAATCTGATAAACTGTTGTGTTAATGATGGATATTTTGCTTAGATATATGTTCAAACCCTTACTGTTTATATAATGTTTATTGCAGTAATTTCAGACACAAAGGCAAGCAGATGGTGAAGCAATTTTGGGGTAAACGATACTTTTCCCAGTCTTAAAAATTATTCCTACATTATCATAGGTTGGAAAGTGGTAGTTATACTACAGTGTTAAATTCCCAATAGCCATTCAATCCGTATAGGTTGAGATGGGAGGAGTGGGAGGACAGAGTCATGTATTCAACATCCAGTGTTGATTGAAAAAGCACACTAAATGCATTGACTTACCAAGAGAAGAGCAAGGAGTCTACATAAACCACCTGAGAACCATTTCCTCTCCTCATTCTGGTTTCCATTTCCACCTGACCAAGGGTTGCTTCATTCCCCAAATGACATTCAGTTGACAGTAGTCAGCAGGAGCAAGTATCCTACTTACTTAAATAACAAACTTATCTCTTCAGCACTATGCCACCTACATTAATTCCTAGCACCAGATATAAATGAATGAATATAAATGTGGTCTCTTCAATGTCCATTTGATTTGTATGTTCAAATAAGCTAAGTCATTCCTCTGAAACAACACATTTCAAGAGTATCGAGAAACAGTATTAAAACTAGAATGTTTTTTAAAAATCATGATTATAATTATTCACGTTGGTAGATGTGTGTTCTTGAGAAATGTATGCACAATCTGCACATCACACAAGATGCCCTGTGTAATAGCGTTAGAATATTCAACACTGGACATATTTTCCATTTGGGTCTTTATAACTGGCTCATCAGAAGGTGTTTAAGATTATAAAATGGTATGCACTCCCTAAAGTATTCGTTTGGTTCAGGAATATATATATTTCATGAATTAAGAGGCCTGTTGTGAAGGTGAAGAGAAAGAAATGCCCTGTATAGATTGTATTATACTCCCTTCCTAGGTCACACCATAGCAAGCAAATATAACATTTTCACACAGAAAAAGAATAAAGTGATCATTTTAGAGTACCTGTATAGTTAATGGAAGGTGAAAAATTATCACTATCAATTTTTTTTCTTTCTTTTTTAAAGGAGATTGAACTTTTAGGCTTAGCAGTTGCCTTCCCAAATCACTGCCTCCCTTCTGAACTCCACAGCAGAAAGTAAGCCTTTACCTTAGTCTGAACTGTGGAACCAGCCAGAACTGCTTCTGGCCCACCTCCACGAATTTATAAGGAAAGTATGCTCTGCTTCCATTCATATTTGGTGCTGGATCAGGTTATCCACCTAAAACAAATTCATGCTTTGAGTCAAGTTATTGACTTGACCAAGTGAAGTCAAGATTGGTATTAAGTGAGGCACAGGCGAGACAGTTTTTATGAGCACTTAGGACTATCTTCCTAGTGGCAGTGATGTGGTAAGTACATCTGAGAAGCAATAATTCCATAGTAATGTTCCTGAATGAAACAGAATCAGATTTCCTCCTCCTATGCCTGGTATAGTGGGGAAAAGTACACTTTCACAGTAGAACTTTAGAGCAGTAGGTTCCATTAACTACTTTTCTTAATTAAATAATTAAAATTATATTTTAATTACAGTTTACTTTGAATAATATTTTGTATTGGTTTCGGGTGTTTAGCATTGTGATTTGACAATCATATAAAAGACTTTTCATTTATCAACACTCAGATGAAAGATGGAACTAGAATTTCAGGTGATTTATTTCCCAACTTTCTACAAGGTTATTTATTAAAATTATGTGATGAATGGACTGTTTTTGAAAGGGCAGGACTTTACCTGAGTAATGTGAGATAACAGAGACTACTGGCCCAAGGACAAATGTACCAAGGCAGCGAAACCATAGGTAAGAAGGGAAGAGTTGTTAAAGAAAACCTACACTTCTAAAGCATACAGAGGTGTTGGATAACACCTGGGTTATCCAGAGAGAACGTGATTTATGGCTGACAGAAAAGTAAAATTAGATTTTGAGATACAGAAATATGCTTTTACTCCTGAGCACGTAGATGTTAAATTGCATCACATATGACCAGTTCATGGAATAATCACCATTCAGTTTAATACGTCCCAGGATCTCCTGTAAATTCATCTTTCTTTCTCTAACATAATTCTTTCCATCTCCAACTTTCTTTTGGATATATTACATTATATTATCTCTAGTATAATTAGTATTTCAAGAAGAGAGGAAATAAAACCTCTATCAAGAATTTTTAAAACAAGAGCTGAATTTTAATATATGTCTAGGGAGATGCCACACCAAAGTTTAATGTCTACCATGGCTGTGCTGTGGTACAAAGGTATAGGTTTTGTGGGGTTAAAATCTTATTTAGTTGTGATAGAGTACTAAGAAATACTGACTAAAAAAAATATAATACAAAATAAATGTGCATTTATACAAAAAGATAGCCAATTATCAACTTTAAAATTTGACAAATATATCATCATATATTATAGGAAATGATGTAATATTTTGTTAATGAATTCTCTAATACCCTCTATAATAGTCTTTCTTTCCTATAGTTTTCTGACTAAATACTTTTGATCTTTTCTTTATATGATGATATCATAATATTTATTATCCTATATAATGAAAATTGACCCTAATGGTGGAACGACTAGGAACAACCAGTCGCTATGAGGCACACTTACCACCAGGGGGCAGATGCTCAATGCAGGAGCTGCCCCCTGGTGGTCATTGTGCTCCCACAGGGTGAGCTACGCTCAGCCACAAGCTGGACTGATGGCTGCGAGCGCAGCAGCGGTGGCGGGAGTCTCTACCCCCTCCTCAGGCAGCACTAAGAATGTTCAACTGAGGCTTAGGCCCACTCACATGGGGAGCAGGCCTAAGCCATCAGTTGGACATACCCCGAGGGCTCCCGGGCTGCCAGAGGGATGTCCAACTACCACCTTAGGCCCAATCCTCCAGGGAGCAGGCCTAAGCTGGCAGGTGGACATCCCCCAAGGGGTCCCAGACTGCAAGAGGGTGCAGGCCTGGCCGAGGGACTCCCCCGAGTACACGAATTTTCATGCACTGGGCCTCTAGTGGAGAAAATAAAATGATAATTCACTATTTCTCAGTATGGTTAATTGCTATGTCTTTTTAATTATTGATAATTTAGAAAATTAATCTGAAATTAAGGCATACACAGGAGTAATTAAAAAGCACTTTAAAAATTGTTGCTGTGTTGTATTGAACTACATGATATTTAACTGAATTATTCTTATGCTACATACATTGATTTATTGATGAGTATGTATAGAAGTATTGTTACTGGAACTCTTGTTTCTTCAGCTAATTTAATTGCATTGATGGTGATTTTCATGCCTTTTTTTTTTCCTTCTGGAAGTATCATATTTTATAAGAAAAAAAAGTGTCAGAGAAACTAAAATCCAAATTTATATGTTGGGATACATAGAATGATCAGCTTCACACAAAAGTATACTGGATATTTATAGATTTTCTGTACATATATGCCCTACAATTATAATAATTTTCCTGACAACAGGAAGGTGATTATCAGAGGGAAAAGGGAGTGGTGTGAGCCAACAGAGGATAAAAGGGAATAAATGGTGAGAGAAGGAAACTTGAGTTTGGGTGGTGAATACACAATACAATATTCAGATGATGTATTGTAGAATTGGGTACCTGCCACCTATGTAATTTTATTAACCAAAATCACCCCAATAAACTCAATAAAAATAAAAAATAATATTTTTTCAAAATATGTCCTATATAAAAAGTATGTTACATTTATAACTGTAAAAAGTGTTATATAAAGCATATGACTAAAAGAAAATTTATTTTGATATGGTTATCAGTAAAAATTGAGCACTCACTTATATTTTACACATCTGATGACTGGAATAAATTTCCATAGGCCAGATTTTGACACACACATTTTTAGACTCTTTCTTTCACTACCAATAAACTTCTAGTACTAAGTGTCATGGTCATATTTATATCAAGATATAGAATCTGACCCTGTGCTTTTTGTCATTAATCCAGATGTGATATCAAAGTGGACCTATTTCAACAATGCAAAACCAATTATAAATTGCTGACACATTTACCATTGTTAATGCTCAGAATATCATCTCTCTAATAGTTTGGGGTTTTTTTCCCCCTGCTGGAAGGATCTCTCTTAATATTTCTCCTAGAGAAGGTCATCTAGTGATGAATTCTTTCAACTTTGGGTGTCTGAAAAAGTCTTTACCTTTATTTAAAATACTGAGGCCCGATGCACAAAATTCGTGCAAGAGTAAGCCTTCCTTCCCAGGCTTCCCTCCAGCTGCTGGCAGGCACCCGGGACTCGGGCTTCCCTCAAAGCCCCAGCTTTGTCCTGAAGGACCTCCAGTCTAATTAGCATATTATGCTTTTATTATTATAGATATGTTTAGTGGGTAAATAATTCTGGGTTGAGAGGTTTTACGTTTTTTGTTTGTTTGTTTGTTTGTTTGTGTGGTTCCCCCCCCCCCACACACACACACCCCTTTCATGATGCTGCTCCTCGGGCTTGTGGTTTGCACTGTTCATTCTCCACCTATATTTTACCCAGCTGATGATTGAAAGAATATTTCACATGCCACCTGCTGGCACATGTGTGTCTAACATGTATAAACTACTGGCGAGGAGTATCTGCTGTCATTCTTATATTCTTTTCTCTGCATGTTATACAGTGTGTCTTTTGCTTGTAGCTTATTTTAAGGTATATGGTATCCCTGGTATTGAGTAATTTAACATATGTTTTATTTTTCTTGTGCTTGAGTTTATTTGTACTTTTTGGATCTGTGAGAATGTCAGGTGAGTCAAACTTGTAAAATTTTCAGCTACTATTTCATCAAGTACTGCTTCTGGCCTTCCAGCACAGGGACTCTAATCACATACATTAGGCCACTGGAGGTTGCTCTGCAGCTCAGTGGGGAATTCTCCTTTCTTTATTTTTCAGTATTTTTGCTTCTTTGTTTCATTTTAAAAAACGCTTTCTAGCTCTCCATAACTTGTGATTTTTTCTACCTTCTTGAGAATTCTGGCCTTCCAGCACAGGGACTCTAATCACATACATTAGGCTATTGGAGGTTGCTCTGCAGCTCAATGGGGAATTCTCCTTTCTTTATTTTTCAGTATTTTTGCTTCTTTGTTTCCTTTAAAAAAACCCTTTCTAGCTCTCCATAACTTGTGATTTTTTCGACCTTCTTGAGAACATGGAATATATTTATAATTGTTTTACTATCCTTGTCACTAATCCCATTATCTCTGTCATTTCTTTTTTTAAAAAAAAAAATATGGGCCCTTTTTTCCAGTTTTGTTGAGATATAATTGACATATAGCACTGTATAAGTTTAAGGCATACAGCAAAATGATGTGACATACATATGTTTTGAAATGATTACCACAATATTTAGTTAACATTCATCATCTCGTATAGATAACAAAAAGGGGAAAATATCCTTCTGATGAGAACTCTTAGGATTTACTCTCTTAATTTTCAAATATATCTACTGCAATGTCAATTAAAGTCATCATATTGTACATTACATTCATAGTATTTATAACTGGAAATTTGTGCCTTTGACCACCTTTATCCAAATCCCCTCAAACACCCCCCCCCACCACCACCACCAGCTTTGGGTAATAACAAATCTGATCTCTTTTTATATGGGTTTGTTTGCTTGTTTTTAGATTACACATTTAAGTGATATCGTACAGAATTTGTCTTTGTCTGACTCATTTCACTTAGCACAATGCCTTTAACGTCCATCAGTGTCACAAATGGCAATGTGTCCTTTTGTATGGCTGAACAGTATCTTATATGTACATGTATCTACTGCATCTTCTTTATTCATTCATCTGTAGACCTGTAAGTGGGCACTTAAAATGTGTTTATGTCTTGATGATTGTAAATAAGGTGGCTATGAACATAGATATGGATGCAAATATCTCTTCAACATAGTGCTTTTGTGCCCTTCAGTTATAAACTCAGATGTCAAATGATTAGATCGTATAGTTTTTAAAAAAATTTTTTGAGAAATCTCCATACTATTATTATCCATAGCGATTGCACCAATTTACAATTCCACCAACAGTGCTCAAAAGTTTCCTTTTCTCCACATCCTTGCTAGTATTGGTTACCTCTGTCTTTTTTATGATGGCCATTCTAACAAGCATGAGGTGAATCTTTCATTTCTTGATTTCTTCATTATTAATGTATTTTCTTCTCTCTTTGTATCCCTGGTATTTTTTTTATTGGATTCTGGATATTGCAAAATATACTTTGTGGAAACTGGACATTTTTCTTATTCTTTTAAAAATATTTTTATTCATTTCAGAAAGGAAAGGAGAGGTAATGAGAGATAGAAACATCAATGAGGAGAGGAATCATTGATCGGCTGCCTCCTGCACGCCCCCTACTGGGGATAGAGCCCACAACCCAGGCATGTGCCCTTGACCAGAATCCAACCTGGCACCCTTCAGTCTGCAGGCTGAAGCTCCATCCACTGAGACAAACTAGCTAGGACTTCTTATTCTTTTAAATATTCTTAAGCTTTGTTATGGAATGCAGTTATTTATATATCAAGACTACCTTTTAAGAATTGTTCAGCTAAACAAACAAACAAAAAAAGCCCTTACTCCAGGGCTAATTTTGCTCCACTATAGAGGTAGTATCTTCTAAGTACTCTACTTCATGTCTTGTGTATTACAAAGAATTTTTTGTTTTGCTTTTTATCCCCATTTGGTCATAGAGGTAACAAATAAGAGAGGCAGGAATAACATAGAGCTCTTGGAACCAGTTGAAATTTGGGGAGATGACTGGGGAGCTTAAAACTAAAATAGATGAATATGATTTCCTATAAGTTTAAGAGATCAAGTATGGAATACCTGTGGCCATGTTTTCAGTGAGAGAATGGGCTGATCTATCCTGAATAACTATTATATATTAATATTCTAATAACACTATACTTTAATCCTCATGAAAGAACTATATACAACCCTTCAGCAGCATAAATCAAATGTTAATCTAGAGTGGATTATGTTTTAGTTTGGTTCAAGAGCATTTATTGAGTGCTTACTGTATGTCAAGTATTACAATTGATGGCTTTGATCCCAAAGCTGAGTAAGGTTTAGTTCCCCTCTTTTTGAAATGTATAGTCTCTTACATTTAAATAACTAACACATATACAATATTTAGATTGTTTTTGGTTCACAATAAGTGATTACCTATCTGTAGGCTTTAGGAATAGCAGCAATTATAGTCATGACAGCAATATTGTTCAAGTTCTGTTCATCTTTTCTTCTGAACTACTTTTGACCAAGTTAACTGCACTGAGATTGGTCATTTCCATCAGCCAAAGTTCAAAGAAGTATTTCCATATATTCTCAGCCTCCACATAGAATTAATCAAAGCTCCTTTTAACTTTGCTCATTTATTGATGTTTGCCCTAAGATTTGTTCCTCCCAAAACATCCTACAGATTAATTGCTGCTAGCTACTCCTTCCCCTAGAAATGTTTTTCTTTTATATAGTCAGATCTCAAAAAATGTAGCTTCATGGTGTTATCCCTTTTTATTTTTTATTTTTTGTATTCATTATATTCAGCGATGGGTAATTATTTTCTGTTCTTTTTGGTAAAAAGAATAACTACCTAACTCTGATCTGAGATGAAAGAAATTCCTGAATTTTCCTTCTTAAAATGAAATATAATTAAACATACTCCGTTAATTGGATACTACACTATTTGGCAGCACTACTACCTTTACTGTCATTTATTCCAGACATTGGAAATCAGGGACCTAAGGCATGATAACTAGGTCATGAATTATCTCAATAATCCTGCTTCTCCTTTCCAGTTCTTTCTACTACATCAGTTTACTTTTGTGGAATCAAGGGCTAAAGAAGACTTAACACTTTATTTACTGGGGTTTTTGTTCCTAATTCTTCACAACTATTCTGAGGAGTAGGACAGCACAAACTCAGTTTTATTCCAGTCCTTGGAACCTTCCTACTGAGGCTACCAGATTTTCTAATGTCATGGAGAGCCAGGTCACATCTGGTAAAGTTCTTTCTTTTTTATTTTATTTTATGCCCACTGTTTCATAAAGAAGCCAAAATTCAATTTTTAAAAAATATATACATGGGAAATCTCTTCCAAGATCCCAGAGCAAGGGAGGAACATTATTGCTTATGAACCTTCAATGACCTAAATTTGATTACTATTTAATGATATCTTAGGTTTCTTCAGAGAAAATACATGTCTTTTGTTTGTTAATCCTTACGCAAGGATATTTTTCCATTAATTTTAAAGAGAGTGGAAGGGAGAGGGAGAAACATCGATGTGAGAGAGACATGATTGTTTGCTTCTCACATGTGTCCCAACCAGGTCCAAGGATCTAGCCTGCAACTGAGGTATGTGCCCTTGACCAGAACCAAATCTGGGACCCTTCAGTCCTTGGGCCTAACACTCTATCCACTGAGCCAAAGCAGCCAGGGCCAGATTTTTTTATCTTTTAAATTTACATGCTTCTGAATTTGGATGGAAACAAATTTGGGTTATGAAGAAGACTGTGTTTAGTTTTTTAAGATTCAAAGAGCCAGTGACAAAGAATAGGGGAGTCCTTTCCGCCAAACAACTTTACCTCAAAAACGATATCTGAATCTCCTGGGCACTTGAGATCAGATGGCAAGGTGTGCCTTTATCTCTATGAACTGAGAAACTAGGAGATAAATTATCTAAGTTTTCTTCTAATTTTATGATTTTCTAACATTATACTTTAACTTTGAAATTAAATTATAATTTACATCACAGCACAACCATTTGCAAAATATAATTATTTTACTGAATTAAAGGGTGACTTTCAAATCTCCTTTCAGTATCATTTTTCTATGGGCATTAACTGTATGGCTTGATTTACCCAGCTTTCCAAAGGCCTTCATTGGTGTAATGGGGTAAATCCACCTGCTGTCAGAGCAGGTACAGGAGTGCCCAGTCCCAGGAAGGTGCAAGGCTACTGATTAGAGTGAACGTACAGCCCACGGGTATCAGATGGCATTGCACACCCAGAAAGTGCTCTCCTCTTTCTCTCCTCACCATCTGGCACAAGGTGCTCGAACAACTGACAAGAGAGACAAGCCGCAGGTGCTCCACAGAAAGAAATCTACCTGCCTTTTTCAGAGAATAACTATTAAGGAAGGGTAGTCCTTCTCAGATGATGAGATAGGTATACAACAGTGCAAATTAATAAACAATTGGTCCAAAAAATCACCTTTGATATCAGAATGGTCTTTACACACCTCCCTCTGCTTCTTGTTATGCCCCACTCACATCGTCTTGCATATTACTATCAGATAGCTCTTAAAGAACACTGGTTTGGATAAATCCTTCCTCAGGGAAGAGAATTTTATGGAGATTGGGCACCCTGGCTTTATGGCCTAGTCCCTGGTGATGTTTTTGGTATCATGTGTAATTATTCCCCCAGTTTCATGAATTCTTACTCAAAATACCATCATCCAACTCTCCCGCTTTTTCCTCTGAGTATCTCTACACCAGCAAGTTATTGTTTTTTAATGTTTGAGAGCTGCATCATATTTAAAAATATATTTCAATTAATTTCAGAGAGAAAGGGGGAGGGAATAGAGAGATAGAAATATCAATGATGAGACAGAATCATTGATTGGCTGCCTCCTGTATAACCCCCACTGGGGATTGAGCCTGCAACCAGGCATGTGCCCTGACCAGGAATCGAACTGTGACTTCCAGGTTCATAGATCGAGGCTCAACCATTGAGCCACACTGCCGGACTACATTAGCAATTTTGACACACACCCCCACACACCCTTTTTCAAGGATCTAAATGCACTGATGCTACTACTCTTTTATTATTCCTTATCTTTTTCTTGTCTTTGTTTCTGTGTTTACACAACTTAGATTCCAGCTCTTGTTCTTCTCTATGTTGTTATGTTAACTTTGGCTAAAGTCCAATCCCTGGTTAAATCCAATTTTCTATCTAATCTCTATTTGTTCCAGGGCAGCAGAACCATTGCAGAAAAACACATAATTATGCGATTGCTCTCACATCAAATGTGAACCCTGCATGAGACTGGATGTACACCAAGTCGGCCTTTAGTGCTGCTTAGTAAGCATGCTAATAGTCCAGTCAGCCTTTCTCTCTCCAAGATGACAAACACCTTCTTAGGGCTCCAAACACTTCCTATGTTTCCTACCCCAGTGCCTCTCTCAATGTAAGTCCAGCCAAAGCCAGAGCAGTGCTTGTCTATATCTCTGTCATAGAGCACCTGTCAGAGTCCTTGCACACTGTAAGCTCTGCACACCTACTAGTGGCCAATTAGTCAGGGTTTCACTCTTTTGTTATTCCCAATTCTTATTAAATGTCCTGTAAATATTTGCTGAGTAACTGAATTCAAGACTTGGAATAATTTATAATCAATGAATGGCATGAGCCTCCGTTTCCTTTTTGACTCAGATTTGCCTTGTCATGACTCTAATCTTGGTTCTAAGGTGGAGTTTTTTCTATCATTCTCTGCATCTCCTTTCTAAGGGAGGAGTGAAAGCAGGAAACAAGAGGAAAGGATGAGGCAGACTAGGAAAACTGAATTGGACAATGTAGAGTGGAGATATAAAACAAGAGTAAATTTCCTTTCTGTTTTAAAGCCCTCAGACTTCAAAGGTGGCTCGTTTAGAGTGTCCTCAAAGCATATGAAATTGCCTGGACTCACATGTTCTTTGTATTTTATCTGCAAATTCTCAGGCGGAGCAGCAAGGAGGACCGAAACCAGAGTAATCTAGGTTTCTCATTAACTACAATATCTGCAGAAACTGATTGCTCAATGCCCCTGTATTGATGTATGTAGAGAGAGTAATCCAAGCTCTGGAGTCCTCCCAATCCTAGGGACTTGTTATCCACAAGCATAGTCAGCAGAGAATTCAAGACTGTTCATGCAAGCCAGAATAACAGAAAGTATTTTCCTAATTCTACAAGCTTGGCCAGATGACAGCAGTAATAAATGGATGCTTTTGATGACATATCAAGAATTTATATAAAGAAAGGCCAAGGATTTTATGAAGATATAATATACAGTTCTCTCACAGCTGCCATATTGTCATGCTGACCTAGTCATAGCTGAAAATCATCAACATATCATATTCCCTTGGCCCAGCTACACTACCCAGTAAAGTTGCTGCCTACCACCTCTGAGATTCCATAAGTCTTTTCTGACTCTCAGAGAGCCAACACATCACAGCTGTGCTGTGGTCATCTCAGCATCTGACGTGAATCTAAAGTTGTAATTCATCTAGCTAACTGCATGTGCTTCAGAAGGATGGCAGGAAGAGTAAAATCAGAGCCATATTTTACTGCCACTCTGGGTATAAGCAGAATGCCTTCCACAAAGAAAGTTTTCAGACTAGTTATGACATTCAGGTGGCAGCAACCATGGAAAACTGGGCTCAGAATCAAACCAGAAGTTAAAACAGACCTTTGAGTATGATAATAGTTCTCATTAGAAGTCAAGCAGATGAGTCTTAAGCCTAAAATAAGCACATAGCATTTTAGTAGCTGGATGTTTCAAAGGTCAATAGGCAGCACCATCTGGTGCCATGATGTGTATGCATGTGTGTGTCTGCACGTGTACGGACACATGTACACAGGCCTGCATGCCTTAAGACAGCAAAGCACATTTGTCTCCTCTTATCCATTTCCCTGGACAGCAGTAAACAGCCTACAGAGGCTTAAAGATATGGACTGCAGGATAGATTTGACCTATGGGCAAAGCATTTGCCCAGAGATTTACATGCTTTGTTAAAGCATCTCTGAGCTTCCCTCACTGTTCAATAGCATTTAGTGCAGGTGGCAGGGGTCCACCTAGATCATTCCTGCTGGCAAGTCACAAAGGGCAATATGACTTAAATATGTGTAGGCGCCAATGGCCTCTCTGCTTCACACACTGTACACTTTCCTCAACTGTTCTGCTTGTTGTTTCTCAGCTGCCCACAATAGTGACAATTTATACCAATGTTTTGGTTTTGGACTTTATGTTTGTTTTCCTGAAGAATTAACTGCAGTTTAGAGAGAGCATTGGCCATCATAGAAGCAGGGAATGATCGATTTCATCTAAGTTGGAATCCTTGTTCAATAACAGCGAAAGTCATTGCATTGCGCTTCCCGAGGCTGTGGACTGCACAGGTTGAGTGAATACACGAGAGCCACCATTTGGGGAAATGAAAACCATTCTCATGATAAAGAAGGCAAGGGTTGCTTTCTCTTATCCTCACTTGATTTCAGCATTTTTTCTTTCTTTCTTTGAATACTACCTACCGAGCTCCATGCTCTAACAAGTATTTTTTATGTCTAGTCTTACTTATCAGAATAATGTCATGTATTGCATCAGTAAGAATTAGTTCTTAACAGCACTAACTACCTTTTAAAGAAACTTCAAAAGGGAGATGATTAAATTAATTTCTCTGATGGTGTATGTTAAAACCTGTAAGATCTGTATGAAGAAGAGAATTCAGGAAGACAAGGCAGTGTCAGCATTCTCCAGCTTAGGCCACATCTCCCCAGAGAAGAAGGGATTATGTTTAAGATGCATTCTGTTCTTATGTAATAAAATCTATTTAAACAAATCTTTAGGAACATGATTAGAATCTTGAAAAGTTACATCTAATAGGGCAACAATCTCCAGAAATATTTAATGGTATAAAAATAGACTACATTAAATTATTTTATTAATTAATTATTTAAGAGGGAAAATAGTAAATGCACATCTTCCTCCTTCCCCCCTGGTGTTAGTAGAAAGAAAACCACCAGAGTTGCATAAGCAGTTCGAGTTATCACTTCATGGGATCTAAATAGATCTCGCCGAGAGTTTGAAAAAACTGGTTTTAGATGTCAGAACAATATTAAAATGGTAAGTGGAATGAGACTAGGTTCCGATTTCATCATTTAATAAGTAAAAAGCAAAATAACATTCGCTCTGTTAAACAGACCCAAAGAAATCTACGCCCATTCGCCCTTGTTTGGTGAGAAGGCTTGCTAACAAATCTATGCAAATTGTACCTGGAGCACACAAGAAGACCCAAGGAGCCATGGAGTAGAAAGCCTATCGATTCCTGTCTTATATTAACAGTATACAGAGCCGATTCTCCATCCAGACATAGCTGCCTGCATCCTGACACATTACCAGAGTGATTGGTGTGACAAAAATCCTAAACTGGTCCCTACCTTAGCAACCACTTTACTGATGGAAGCGATGATGAAAGATCAGGAAGAGCAGCATCAATAGGCCATAAGCATCTTAGAGATATAAATTACAACTAAGGCCTATCTGTGCCGCAAATTTGAGTACCACAAATATCACTTGCTTGTTTTTGGATGGGCCTCAGGATAAGGGGTGGTTATACTCAAGGGAAAGCCTTCTTGCCCAAAGTTAAGATTTATTATAATGAATGCTCCATGAGGGCAAAGATTTTTTTTCTTTTTTTTTTACATATGTCTCCTTTTTTCCCCCGCCCTTGACAATCCCTTGGCCTCCCCTACCCCCCAGTGTCTTATGTCCATTGGTTATGCTTATATGCATGCATACAAGTCCTTCAGTTGATCTCTTACCCTCCCTTCCTGCCCCCAACCCTCCCTGGCCTTCCCGCTCTAGTTTGACAGTCTGTTCGAGGCTGCTCTGCCTCTGTATCTATTTTTGTTCATACGTTTATACTGGTCTTTATTATCCATGAATGAGTGAGATCATGTGGTATTTTTCCTTCATTGACTGGCTTATTTCACTTAGCATAATGCT
>NW_005353538.1:9238665-9269471 GCF_000412655.1 Myotis brandtii | reverse complement strand
TTTGATGGAGTCTTTAGGGTTTTGTATATATAATATCATGTCATCTGCAAATAAGGACAGTTTTACTTCCTCTTTTCCAATTTGGATGCCTTTTATTTCTTCTTCTTGTCTAATTGCAATGGCAAAGATTTTATCTGTTTCTGTTTTTCCTTTTTCACTGCTAAATATGTAAGGACAATCATGTGGAGGTGCTTGATGGTAAAGTTACCTACGCAAGTTGTTTTGAAGTGGGTGTAATACATCCTCCCACCTGCCTATTGGCATAGCCTCACTGGTGTTTTTGCTTTTATTCTCATTCCACACCCTTTTATCTAGTCTCCAAGCAACACCGTATCATTTTTTTTCAAAGAAAATACCTTGCACTGCTTGACCCAGCTATGCTTACCACGTGACTTCTACACTCCAGCCACACCAGTTCAATCCTTTACATGGCCAGTGCATTTTATCTTTCAGCTTTTGAAAAAAAGTTTTATTTTCTGCTTGTAATGTCCTGCCTAATTCATATTGCTGGCCAATGTTTCTCTGCTCGTTGGAGTATCATCTCCATACATCAAAAAGTGGTGAGTTCGATTCCCGGTCAGAGCACATACCCAGGTTGTGTGTTTGATCCCTTGTCGGTGCTTACGGAAGGCAAACAATGTTTCTCATTCACATTGATGTTTTTCTCTCACTCTCTCTCCCTCATCCTTCCTCTCTAAAATCTATGATAACATCTCCTCAGGTGAGGATTAAAAACAAAGGAACAACAATAGCAATCAGCACTTTTATATTTATTCAGAGCCATTCTAAATGTTTTACATACATTAACTCATTTAATACTAATAACAAATCGACAAGTAGATGCTTTAGTTATCAACCTCATTTTCAGATGAAGAACTAAGGCACAGAGAGGCTGAGAAAACTGCCTAAGGTCAGGCACTAGTAACTAATGAAAATACATTTGATCCCATATCTGAAGTTCATTATTTTAACCATTTCTCTCTTCTCTCTCAGAAAATGTCAGCCCAGTTACCATCTTTCATATTACCTTATTTTAATGTTCTTAATAACACCTTTCACTACCTGATACTTTTCATATATATTTATTTTTTATCTATGTATCTATTTCTTTACTTTTATAAATTATTGTCTATCTCCTTTTACTAATATATAATTTTCTGAGGCCAAAGTTCCCTTCTGCTTTGTTTACTGCAAGGTATCTGGCATCCAAGGCAGTTCCCAGCATGTAGGAAGCACCCCTCAAACATTTGCTGAAGAATTAGTTAGCAACCAGATGATTGCGTGCCTTCCTGGTTGCCAGCTTAGGCCTGCAAGGTGGTGAATTGCATCTGACCATTCATCTTAAGGGGTCAGAGCCCTTAGCCATTAGTTTACCTAGAGGTGATTAAACCTGAGAAATCCCCCAACCCACCTGATGACAGGTTAATTTATAAATCAGAATGGCAATTATTAATTCAGTGTGAGGAATTCTCTGGGGAAGCTAGAAAGCGCAATATCCACCTGTTAGAGAAGCCTACACAGAAAAGAAAACTTAGATCAGATGGTTGTTCAGCAACTACAAAATCAAAGCAAAGGAAATTCAAAGACTTTGCAAGATATTTTAATCAAGCAATACCAGCTCAATGAATCATGCTTCCTAAATAGCAATAGTCCAGATTTTGCAATCAACAGGGACTCCTATCCTTTCATAAGGACCAGACATTCTCACTCTCCAACTCTCTGGAAATATTGTGTGTTTTTTTCTCCAGCTGATCTCAAGACTATTTGTTTGTTCCAGTCCTTTCAGTTTTAGAAAAGAAATCTACTTCTAAAGCCAGTTCCAGGAGGCACTCAGCTCCACCCTGCATGGGTCCTCACACTAGATCCTTTTCCTGCGATCCCCTAAAGTAACCCAGTTCCTAAGTGACTCAATTCAGAGTCTCAAGATAGAATCTGTTTGGCTCAAACAAGTTCATAGGTCATGTTGGGGCCAAGATTTTTATAATCTCCCTCATCCTTCCTCTCTAAAATCTATGATAACATCTCCTCAGGTGAGGATTAAAAACAAAGGAACAACAATAGCAATCAGCACTTTTATATTTATTCAGAGCCATTCTAAATGTTTTACATACATTAACTCATTTAATACTAATAACAAATCGACAAGTAGATGCTTTAGTTATCAACCTCATTTTCAGATGAAGAACTAAGGCACAGAGAGGCTGAGAAAACTGCCTAAGGTCAGGCACTAGTAACTAATGAAAATACATTTGATCCCATATCTGAAGTTCATTATTTTAACCATTTCTCTCTTCTCTCTCAGAAAATGTCAGCCCAGTTACCATCTTTCATATTACCTTATTTTAATGTTCTTAATAACACCTTTCACTACCTGATACTTTTCATATATATTTATTTTTTATCTATGTATCTATTTCTTTACTTTTATAAATTATTGTCTATCTCCTTTTACTAATATATAATTTTCTGAGGCCAAAGTTCCCTTCTGCTTTGTTTACTGCAAGGTATCTGGCATCCAAGGCAGTTCCCAGCATGTAGGAAGCACCCCTCAAACATTTGCTGAAGAATTAGTTAGCAACCAGATGATTGCGTGCCTTCCTGGTTGCCAGCTTAGGCCTGCAAGGTGGTGAATTGCATCTGACCATTCATCTTAAGGGGTCAGAGCCCTTAGCCATTAGTTTACCTAGAGGTGATTAAACCTGAGAAATCCCCCAACCCACCTGATGACAGGTTAATTTATAAATCAGAATGGCAATTATTAATTCAGTGTGAGGAATTCTCTGGGGAAGCTAGAAAGCGCAATATCCACCTGTTAGAGAAGCCTACACAGAAAAGAAAACTTAGATCAGATGGTTGTTCAGCAACTACAAAATCAAAGCAAAGGAAATTCAAAGACTTTGCAAGATATTTTAATCAAGCAATACCAGCTCAATGAATCATGCTTCCTAAATACCAATAGTCCAGATTTTGCAACCAACAGGGACTCCTATCCTTTCATAAGGACCAGACATTCTCACTCTCCAACTCTCTGGAAATATTGTGTGTTTTTTTCTCCAGCTGATCTCAAGACTATTTGTTTGTTCCAGTCCTTTCAGTTTTAGAAAAGAAATCTACTTCTAAAGCCAGTTCCAGGAGGCTCTCAGCTCCACTCTGCATGGGTCCTCACCCTAGATCCTTTTCCTGTGATCCCTTAATGTAACTCAATTCCTAAGTGACTCAATTCAGAGTCTCAAGATAGAATCTGTTTGGCTCAAACAAGTTCATAGATCATGTTGGGGCCAAGGTTTTTATAATTGGTCTAATTATTTCCTTGGAGATTAGAGTATAGAGGGAGACAAAGAACTGTACAAGAAAGTCAGCTTTGAGGAATGAGAGAGATCCTCATGGAAAAGGACATATGTGGAGAAGCAATGATTGGCATATTTAACGTGCATCTAAATATGCTCCTTACCCTTAGATTGTTCATTTCAAAATAAAAAACTGCCTTTACACTTACTGTAGCCTTTTCGTTTACATCTATAACCCCACTTACAGTGTCAGTAGAGCATAGTAAATAAGAGGACATGCTATGAAGTAACATACCCGAGGTTTAATTTCCAAACCCCATGTTTACTACATTAACTCTACTCATCTCAATTTCTTTGTAACTATTTTATCTACCACATAAATGTTGTCATGAGGATTAAATGTAGCAATATTTACAAACTCCTTAGCATAATGCCTGGCACATATTAAACACAGATAAGTATTAGACATCATAGAAATTGTTATTATTTAGCCAATGAAAGAGGCTTTGGCCATGTCCAGTCATACAAATACTTCCAAATACACTGAATCATAAAAAATGTTTTCTATCTTTGGAAAGAAAAATAAATTCTCAAGAGGATGTTACTGATAAGGGCCAGAGTAAAGTCTCCTTGCAATTCTACCTCCTAAGCAATAAGAGGCTTTGTCCACACTGCTGGCCAAGTATGTTGCAAGAATGCCAAGTGACTAGAACATTACTTTCCAAGGTTAATACAAGGCCTCTAGGGAAATAATTAAAAATAACATTTTCATAGCTGAACAAGATTTGGAAATACTGTCGAGCCCTTTTGGAAAGGCACAATGCAATGTGGCATATTAAGAGCAAATAATCTTTCATTAAAGAATTAGATTTAATTGCTTTATTGACCAGTCTTATATGACAACAACTATCAGCCCTCCTATGGACCCTTTTTTGTTGTTTATTATATTAAACAAAAATAACGCAATAACAATAACATTATCACAAAAATAATGTTCTGGCAGAGTATTAGGCAGAGGTTCTAGGGTAACTGGTCGCTTCCTCCTCTTCACTTTGAAATACTTACAAAAACTGAAAAATAACTCCACAGATCACCTGACAAATGTAATTATTTCTGTCTCTTCCTTCTTGCCATCAACTGCAAGTTCATCATTACTGCAGTAAGCAGAATAATGACCCCTCTGCCCTAGGAAGGTTTCCATGCCACAGTCCTCAGAACCAGGGAATATGTTACCTTAAATGACCAATGGAATTTTGCCGATGTGGTGAAGGACTCAGATGGGAAGATATTCCTGGATTATCAGGTGGGCCCAATGTAATTCTATGAATTATTAAAAGAAGATCCTTTTCTGGCTGAAATATACAAACATGAAAGAAGGATCAGAGAGATGCCACTGGACAAGGACATGATCTGCCTTTGTTGACTTTGAAGGTGGAGGAAGGGGACAATGAGCCAAGAAATGCAGCAGCTTTTAGAAACTGGAAATGGCCTTTTGCTCAGAGCCAACAAGAACACAGAGACCTAAATCCTCCTACACAAGGAAGCGAAAGCCAATAACACAAAAGAGCAAACTAATAATCGCCCTCCAGAGCCAACAGAAAGGAACATTGTCTGATGACCCCTTAATTTTGGTCTAGTGAGACCTATATCCCACTTCTAGCATGCACATAGATTAAAAAATACAAAAAGGCATTACAGTAAAATAGTAACATAATAAATTTATTGTTTTAAGCTTTTCACTTTGTGATGATTTTTTACAGGAGCAACAGGAAATGAGTACAATCATCATCTTTACAAATAACATTTTTGATCCTTTAATGTGTGCCAGATTCAACTCTCTACACTTAGCATATGCATGTGTTAATTCACTTATCCATTAATCAATCCATTAATTCTCACAACTACCCTAAGAGGCAGGTACTATTATTATTCCCATTTATGGAGTGGAAACTGAGGCAACGAGAGTGTAGGAGACTTACCCAACCCAGGGTCATATAGTAAGTGACAGCATTGGAATTCAAATGCAGGCCAAGTGTTTCTAGACTCCGGACTCTGATTCCAGAGGACACCAGCTCAGTGAGTGTCATTTTCCAGGAAATAATCATCTAGATAATAGTGACTCTTCTATTAAAATTAAATTATAAATATTTATCTTTATATTTAATTTAGAATCCAAAATTTATACTGCCATTCATAAAATGCAATTATTGGGCCTAAGGTGAACATGAATTGTCCTAATTTTATTGGATTAACTTCAATTATATGCAAGCACACAAATTTATGCTTTCAATTAGTTGTAAACCTTGATTGTTCAAGGAATATTGTCCACACTCTTTTGAAACCTTCATCTATCATTGGCAAAATATTGAACATCTGAGTCTTCCATTTATAATTCTCTACTATTAATACAGGCAACTTATTAATTAATTAAATATGAGCCTATTATGTGTTCAGTATTGTATGTAACAGAAATGTAAAAGGGGTATGTAAGGTGAAGCCTTGGGTCCCATAATCTGTAATAGTTTAAGAAAATAAAGCATTCATATCAGACGCAATTTTTATTAAATTCTTACTTTTCAGTAATATCTCCACTTCCCCACCAGGAACAAGATTATTTACATATTCCATAGTTTAGAAGTGAACAAACTAGAAGACAATTAATACATTATAATATGTCCTAAATCTCTTTTCTAAACCTTTGTAGTAAAATTTATGTAATCTAGGATTGGAAGTCAGAGTTACATGGTTGAAAACACACACACACACAGAGTCACATAACACAAATACACATATATACATTCCTCTCACGGAGAGAGAAACCTTTCCTTTCTTTCCTTCTAGAATCTTTGGTCTATTTGTTAATTAAATTTACATAAAACAGATTAACAGGAGAAATACTAATATTATATGTATGGGACCTTATAAAAATAGAAGCCTGCCCAGCTGATATGCTCCTCAGGGGGAAACTCTGCAGCCCAGATATCCCTCCTGATTTTTTCCCACCACTCATTGGTGTGGGACCAGCTTGTCTTGAATCTCTGTCTTCCGACCAGTCTGGATGGGGCTTCTTATTTACATCTTTAGTTGTAGGACCTCCATTCAGCTAGATTTCAGGTGGTTCTGAATGATGGTTTTTCTGTAGTTTTGTTGTATTTTTGATGTGGTTGTGGGAGGATGCAAGTACTGCATTTACATACTCAGCCATCTTGGTTGGTTGTTTGGAGCTCACAGAGTTTTAAATAATGAGTTTCTTAATAAGTGTTAAAATTAGGTGGTTTTTTTTAAAGGTTTTAGTATACTTTATTTCTTCAATCATGCCATATTTTAATTGGGCACAGTGCTTTTACTTGGTATCAAATATGAGTTGGTTTTGAACAGTTTGGTATTACAACAGCTGGGATAATTACTAATCTTTCCATTCCTTTGGGGTAACTCTGCCAATAGGGGACAAGTTGCATTCTATTTCAATTTGTGTTACTGTGTATGCCCATAGAGCAACACAGAAAGTGGCTCAACTAGCTAATACAGCATTATCATAGTTGTCATGGAACATATTTATTACATATTTTTTGATAAATACATACATATGTACATAGGACAAATATATTTACTATATATATGTATGTATGTGTATGATTTATGAGTTTCATTTCATGTCTGTAAGAGTGAAAAGACATTTTTTAAAAGGTAAAATATAGAAATCACTCAGAACATGGAACAATGAAAGGTAGGTTAAAATAATGTAAGCCTGGTTCATGTAGGTAGGCAAAAGATAAAAAAGAAATGTTTTTAGTGTTTTATTTATATTTTTATAATTACACCAAATTATTAAGCCAAAATTATGAAAATGTAGCATACTTTTATTGCAAACTAAATGCTTATGTTTTCACTAAGCTAGAATGAAAACAAATACCAATGGGAAATGCAATACTCTACAGCTTCAGTTATAAGTTTCCACACTGAACTGAACAAGAATGCCTCCCTTAGGTAATAAACATGGCTTCAAGTGCTGTGTTTCCTCTTCATTTTTTTACAATAATTTGATTGATCACCAATTATATAAAAAGTCATAAGGAAGACCTTATAACTCAATTAAATCTGATTGAATTCTCATCTATCCTTGTATTTATTTCCAGGTAATTCCAAATTTATTAGCAGGGTGTTAATCACAGTGGCATTTGGGAGAAAAGAAAAATCATGCAGCCACTTTGGTATAGATGTATTCTAAGAGCTGACTTTATCATTAAAGAAGTATAAAGCTTGAGGAATCCATAAGAGGACAGTAAGAACATTTGTTTCTTCAGTATCAATTCGATTCATCAATAAAGGAAAGTAAACTATAGAAACCACAGATGCTAAGTGGATGTTCATAATAAAAACGTGAGAGTTGTTATTTGTTGATTTGTTGATGATAGCCATTCTGACAGGTGTGAGACGGTACCGCATTGTCGTTTTGATTTGCATCTCTCAGATGATTAGTGACTTTGAGAATGTTTTCATATGTCTCTTGGCCTTCCTTATGTCCTCTTTCAAAAACTATCTATTTAGGCCCATTGCCCATTTTTTGATTGGGTTGTTTATCTTCTTTTTGTTAAGTTGTATGAGTTCCCTGAAATTTTGGAGATTAAACTCTTATCGGTGATAACATTGGAAAATATGTTCTCCCATGCAGTGGGCTTTCTTGTTGTTTTGTTGATGGTTTCTTTTGCTGTACAGAAGCTTTTTATTTTGATGTAGTCCCATTTGTTTATTTTCTCCTTAGTCTCCATTACCCTAGGAGCTGTATCAGTGAAGATATTGCTTCAGCATATGTCTGAGATTTTGCTGCCTGTGGATTCCTCTAATATTTTCATGGTTTCCCATCTTATGTTTAAGTCGCTTACCCATTTTGAGTTTATTTTTGTGTATAGTGTAAGTTGGTGGTCTAGTTTCATTTTTTTGCATGTATCTGTCCAATTTTCCTAACACCACTTATTGAAGAGACTATCTTGACTCCATTGTATGTTCTTGCCTCCTTTGTCAAATATTAATTGAGCATAGTAGTTTGGGTCAATTTCTGGGTTCTCTATTGCATTCCATTGATCTATATGTCTGTTCTTATGCCAGTACCAGGCTTTTTTGAGAACAATGGCTTTGTAATACAGCTTGATATCTGGTATTGAGATCCCACCAACTTTGTTCTTCTTTCTCAGGATTGCTGCACCTGTTCAAACAGGATATCAGGTGATCTTAGACTTCATTTTAAGATCTAATCTTGTTACAGCTGTTGCTTAATGTTGTGTCCTGAAAATATAACTACTATTCTTTAAGTAAGTTATCTACTTTATTTTTATTATTTGAAATAATAACCTCATACATATATGCTTTTGCCACAATTTTAATTTGTTTCATACCACACCCCTGTGATACAGACTATTGTATGATAGGTATTTCCAGTTTACATTAAGAAAAACAAGGCTCAGAATGAAAAGTCACCTGAAAGAGCTGGATTAATACCCAAGTGTTTGCAGTGAAACTTATATTATTTCTAAAGCTAGAGGCCTGGTGCACAAATTCATGCACAGGTGGGGTCCAGCCGGCCTGCCCGGATCAGGGCCGATTGGGCTGGGTCAACTGAGGAGAGGGTATGCGAGAGGTTGGCCAGTCAACCCTGCCCTGATTGGGGTGTGTGGGGCCGATCAGGGGTGGGGTAGGCTTGGAGAGAGGTCCTGGGTAGTTGGCAGGCCAGCCCCACACCCTGGTCAAACTCTAGTTGAACTCCCAGTTGAGATGACAATTTGCATATTACCCTTTTATTATATAGGATGCCATACTGATTATTTTTAATAATAAATCATAATTATTTTATCTCTTCAAAATAAAAAATCTAATGCAATTTATTATTAATAATACATTATTATTAATAAAAATATATTGCATATATTTAAAATTAATTTTAGATTGTTTAAAACAATAGAGTAACAGAATATATTGCATATTAAAATTGTATCCATATATCCTCTTTGAAATTGAAAATCTAATGTAATTTATTATTAATGCATTATTATTAACACTTTATTAATACAAAAAAGTTTAATATATATTTAAAATCAATTTTAGATTATTTGAAACAATAGAGTAACAGTATATATTGCATATTAAAATTGTATCCATGTTTTTACCATCAGACATACAAAATTATTGCATCTATTAATTAGTTACCCTATTTCAAATCTACCCCCTCTTCTCGCAAGAAATAAATATATGAACACATTTCTGTCAATAGTGAGATTAACAACAATTCATAAAATAAAATGACACATTTATGAGCAATATCAGATTCTACCCAATAATATTCACAGAATAGTTGATGTACAGGTTAAATGTCAGACTTAACTATAACTACGGTTTTTCCTTAGTGCAAGATAAATATTTCCCTATGAAAAGGATACAGCAGCAAGAATCTAGGACAAGTAACAAGCGAACAGGTAGGAAGTTCTTCAGCCATAAAAGGCAGCTCAGAATTTACCATCAATAAAGGATGAGCTTATTCGTCAGCAAGTACACTCTCACAGCGACATATGCTAGGCTCTCACCTATCTTTCCCAAGTAGGAAGAAATACTTTATTCTTTTGTCAGGAGAGATCCATTGTCATTTTCTTTTCCTGTGTATTTTTAACACAACTGTAAGAGAGTTACCACAAAAAAGTCTTCCTTCACTACACCATCACTTTGTTAACTGGAACTTCAAATTTAAGAAAAAATCACCACATTGGTTTTTTTTAACCTCCCAGAAGTTCTAGTCCATCAAAGTCAGATTTGGTAAAACATCACCAAAGGCCTCACTGTGTAGCTGTTGCTAGAAGCAACCTTTGCATGAAATAGATGAGGGGATAATCATTGGAAATAATGTCTAAGATTCCATGTTCATTTTTTATTAGTTGAATAAAATTTCTCAGGATTTATATATTTAAAGCATATGTAGAAAGAAAATGAGGAGAAAATATTCCTTAGAAAAAGTTTTATCAGGGAAAAAAAGAGAGAAGCAGTTTGGCTTCCCAACTGTAACTCAATCTTACAGGCCCTCATAGCACTAGATTCTCTCCATTAGAAGATAGCAGCTACAAAAATCCACTTATAAAATTTTTCCTTCTAATTCTTAATTGGAGCTCTTCAGTGGAGTTTGAGTTCATTCATAATGCAGAGCTGGCTGTGTTTTCTGCTATACTTTCTCAATCCGGACTATCAGAATAATTGCTTCCCTTCTCTACCCTAAGTTAATATCATAGACCTGATTTAAAATCCCGGAGAGAACCTGGCAGGATGAGAAAACAATTATATTCTATTCAATTTAATGTTTCCCAACAAATAGGTGTCCTTATGAGCCTTTAAATCGGAAAACAGATAATGAAAAGTTCACATAACAGCATAAAATCCCAAGTGGCAAACCACAGAGTGAGGTTATTACACTGCAAAGAGTATTTGCTGCTATTGAGAACAAATACCTTTACCACTTCTAAGTTCTGAGAAAGCAGGCGTAATCTTCACAAACACTGTGTGTGGCTTAATGGAAATTTAATTTGCTTGGGATTCCTGGTGGTCACCGTGAGACTGTCAGGCCCAGAAAAATTCAGAGTAAAAGTGAATGGAAATTTTAAAAATGGAAGAATTTCTTTTCTCTTCATTTCTGCTATATATTCAACCCCTTTGGGGTTCTTTCCAACTCACAAACAATTCACTTATTCATCCATCATAATTCCAAAATATTATCTAGTTCATTCTATAAGCAATAGTATAGAAAACACTGTCAGACACTGTTTTTGAGGCAGTTGATGTAAAGATGATAAAAACCCAGTGCTTTTTCTTCAGTCAGCGTGAAGTCAAGGATGGACAGTCGATGTACAGCGTATACTTGACAGTTTAACACCAGATGATACAGGTGTACTGAGAGGGGCACCTCTCAGCCACTGGGAGAGTGAGAAGGAAGGCTTCCAGGTAGGAGCTCACACCTGAGTCAAGTCCTGAGGGATCCTTAGGAATTCAGTGAATCAGGCAAATGAAGGGGGGGGGGATGTACCAGGCATAGAGGCAACAAAAATAATGATGTGAGGTGATTGATGTGTTAATAAACCTATTGGGATAATCATTTCACAATATACAGATATCAAATCATCATATTGTACAATTTAAATTCACACAGTTATTTGTCAATTATTTCTCAATAGAACTGAAAAAAGAAAATAAAAAAGAGTAGTAAAGCCAAAAATCTGCAGGAAATGGTAATTTCTTAACAGATCGTATTTCCTCTCCTTTTATTTTTAAAGAAAATATAAAAGCACTTTTTCTGTGAGGGGCCTATCAGAATTGAAATCAGCATAATGTTAACAGTGGGTGTTCTGAGAAGAGAGAGAATGGCTTACAACAGAGGAAGACAAGAGGTAGCAAAGTCTGCTGATATTAATACTAATAAAAACACAAATAATAATTTGCATGTAGTGAGTATTTACTCCACTGTTAAAATGCTTTAGAAATATTAAAATAAGCATCCTCAGTAAGCTCCAGTATCACCAAAGCATAGAAACCAAGTGTGTGAAGTGGCATGGGAAGAGACAGGAATATGCTATTGAAGAGGAATATGAATAAACTTTTATTTCCAAACTAGAGGCCTGATGCACAAAACTCATGCAAGAGTAGGCCTTTCTTCACCTGGCTGCCAGCACCGACTTCCCTCTGGCACCCGGGACCCGGGCTTCCCTCTCAGCCCTGGCTTCATCTGGTAGGTCGTCCAGAAGGATGTCTGGTCTAATTAGCATATTACGCTTTTATTATTACAAATTACACCAACTATATGAGAGCATCCGGATCAGGAGGATGGCAACAACACCATAAACAACATTCACTGGGTGTTTAACATGTGCTGGGTAATAAGAAAAGTAACTACAATAATTAACTTACTGTTAACCATAGGCATAGGCAGTATTCTAAACCATATATAGAATTTCATTTACAGATGAGGAAACAGATACAGGTGGGCTCAGAAAACTGTCAAGGTCAGGTCAGTTGCCCAATGGTGGAACATGGATTTAAATCCAGATTTTCTGACTTCTGAGCACATATTCTTACATCTCCATTCTTGTTATCTTTTATTTTGTTTTAATAATGGTTGAGACTTGACCTGTCAAAATGATAAAACACAAGGAAATCATGAGACTATGATGACCAAAGACAAGAAATACACAATAACTAATAACACAATGTTGTCTAGAAATGAGGAAACATTATTCACAACTAAGGAGACAAAAAGAAGCTGATGTGCCCAAGTTCACTGTGGACAGTTTGCATCTGGTGGCTTCTGTTTTCTGTTTTCTATTTCTAAATTTTTAAGTTTGTTTTAAAATTCAAGTTCACAGATTATATTATATGTTTCATGTATACAACATAATTATTTGACATTTATATACCTTAGAAAGTGATCACCGTTATGTCTAGTACCCATCTGTCACTATACACTACTTTTAGGATATTATTGACTACTAAAGGGCCAATGCATGAAACTCATGCAAGGAGCTCTGCCCTCACAGCTGCAGTGGCTTGCCTTGGTCCTCACAGCCCCGGCTTCATCCGGAAGGTTGTCCAGAAGGTCCTTCGGCTGTCTGGCCTAATTAGCTTATTACACTTTATTATTATAGATAATTCCTATGCCATATATTATATCCCTCTATTTTATAACAAGTAGTTTTTTTGTTCACTCCCTACCCCTTTTATGTGGCAACAAGCAGTTTGTTCTCTTTATCTATATATTTGTTTCTATATGTGTTTGTTTTATTTTCTAGATTCTACATATAAGTGAAATCATACAGTATTTGTCTATATTGGTTGACTTATTTTACTTAGCATGATATTCTCTATGTCCATCCATGTTGTTACAAATGGCAAGATGTCATTCTTTTTTTTATGGCTAAAATTCCATTGTATATATCTACCACCTCTTCTTTATTATCTAGAGGTCCGGTGCACAGATTTGTGCACTGTTGGGGTCCCTCAGCCTGGCCTGCACCCTCTTACAATCTGGGACCCCTCGAGGGATATTGGAGAGCCAGTTTCGGCCTGATCCCCTCAGGCCAGGCCGAGGGACCCCACCTGTGCATGAATCTGTGCACTGGGCCTCTAGTATGCATATAAGATCTTTGGTTAATCTCTTCCCACCCTCCCATCTCCCCCCATTCCTTCTGAGATTCATCAGTCTGTTCCATGTTTCCATGCCTATGTGTTGAACATCTGCCCTTCCAGTCGCTTAGGCATATATATATATATATATTACCATGAATGAGAATCAGTGTGTGTGTGTGTGTGTGTGTGTGTGTGTGTGTGTGTGTGTGTGTTTTACCTAAAGAAAGAGTGGAGATTGAGTGATTCTTCCAAAGCAAGCTTGAGAGGAAACAGGGTAAGGCGATGGGATGATAAGCACCGAGACTCTGAGACAAATTACTAATTGGATGCCTCTTATGTTTTTACTTCTCTAAACTTCAGTATATCATCAAGCATGGAGTAAAAGCTCAAATTGATATTTGCTTTTCCATAATAATGACAAAGATATATACTACAAAGTAAAATAGATAAGATAAAATTATTTAAACTTTATAAAAATTCCCCAGAATATAAAAATATTAACATTTAGCATATAATTGCAGGAGCCTTACTTTTAAACCTGCATTTAGAACCATTGGGAAGAAGAGTTGGTTAATGAGTGGCATCTGCCAGAAGCATCTTATAGGGAGCAGCACGCTGGTTTAAGACCTGCCAGGTGATTTTTTTCAGACTTATGTTGTAGGTATAAACAGTTTATAAACAGTTTAAATTTCCAGAGTTAACCCCTGATCATTTGTGGATAGAATTGAAAATCATTTAGCTCAAGAAGTACTACAATATAATTTTAATCCAAAAGTTTGCAGCTTTTAAGTAAGGGTGCCTTCAAGTTTAAAGTATGTTGACAACATAGGATTAAGAAGCCAGGACGAATCTGGGAAACTGGCATAATCTCCATAAGGCAAACTCAGTAATAATGCAGGCACAGGCAGGTTTACAAACTAGTGAGCATAGGAATGAAGAAAGCATGAATCGGTGTTTATGAGGGGAGAACCCCAACCAGCTGGCTGAGATACGGGACTAATTTCACTAAAAAGTATGACTGGCAAGAATAAAATAAGAACCAAAGCCCCAGGCTCTGTCCTAAATTTCTCAGAATAATTGTTCTAGCAGGAGGACTTCAGGGCGGGGTAAAGGCTGGGAATTTCACTAAAGCTTTACCGTCAGGCCCCTGACTTGCATGCCTTTCTCTCAAGGCTCTGGGAGAGCCCTAGCGAGGTGTTCCCATTCCCATGTAGTTTTCTAAAACTTGCTAAAGTGAGATATTGTTGAAGGTACCTCTTTGCAATGTTTCTTCCTCTCCATCACACCTCTAATGGCTTCAGAGTGGCTGTGAGTAATTTTGAAACCTTGCTAAGACAAAGTAAGGTATATATTTAATTAAATTTTGGTGAGATGATATGTGGTCTTCAGTCACTTCCATGAAGTTGTTGTTGGTAACTAGATGTAGGCACAGCTTCTTGGAATACTTTCACCACCCACAGGCCAATTCAGATGGCGTTCTATTGAAAGGTAAAGGTTCAGAGACCATATCTGAACAGAGTTTTGCAAAACTTGACAATAATCCTAAAAATTTACATAATGTTACCAATAATGAGCTATGAAAGGAAAGAAATGTTCCCAAACTAGTAGTAATCAGAAACACATATCAATTAACTCTAGAAGAAACATTCGATAATTTAGGATCTATACAAAATGATATTACAATATCATTGTGAATAGTCATTCAAAGAATGTAAAGCCAAACGATGTACAAAAATATTATCAAATTATTTTGTTAGTAAAATCATTATTTTATTCGACTGGATTGTGATATTTTTGTTATTTATCATTTTTTTAAGTTTGTAGTTTTTAATTCCTTTTTATGCTAAATCTTTAGTTCCATACCTCGTAAGGCAGGAGTAGGATGGGTGCACATTGAAAATCTATATATACAAAAGCCTAAGCGACCGTTCAACCAGTAGCTATGATGTGCACTGACCACCAGGGGGCAGATGCTCAATGCACAGGCATGGAAACATGGAACAGACTGATGAATCTCAGAGAGAAGGGTAAAGGAGGGAGGGAAGGAAGAGATTACCCAAAGATCTTATATGCATACTAGAAGCCCAGAGCATGGATTCGTGCACAGGTGGGGTCCTTTGGCCTGGCTTGCAGGAATCGAGCTGAAACCGGCAATCCAACAACCCCTGAGAGGTCTCAGATTGCGAGAGGGTGCAGGCTAGACCAAGGGATCCCACCAGGGCACGAATCTGTGAACAAGGCCTCTAGTAGTTAAAAACCAAAGATTATATCATGTGTTTAAACCAATTTGTATTAACTCCAGTGAAGCAAAATGCTCACGTAATTTTTTTTTATTGTTGACATTACAGATGCTCCCCATTTTCCTTTTTTTACATACCTCCACCAAGCCCCCTTGCCTCCCTCCCTCTGGCCATCACCACATTGTCTGTGCCCATGGCTATGCACATATGTTCTTTGGCTAGTCTCTTCACCTTCTTTCATCTACTCCTCCAACTTCCTCCCCTATGACCTCTATCAGTCTGTTCCATATATCCATGCCTCTAGTTCTATATTGTTTATCACTTTATTTTGTTCATTATATTCCACATATACATGAGATCATATGGTATTTGTCTTTCTCTGGCTTATTTCACTTAGCATAATAATCTCCAGGTCCATCCATGCTGTTGCAAAAGGTAAGAGATCATTCTTTTTTACAGCTGTGCAGTATTCCATTATGTAAATGTACCACAGCTTTTTTTATCCACTCATCTACTGATGGACACCTGAGCTGTATCCAGAGCATATATATTATAAATAATGCCTCTATGAACATATATTCTTTCTGACTGGTGTTTTAGAATTCTTAGGATATATTCCCAGAAGTAGGATCTCAGAGACAAAAGGCAATTCTATTTTTAATTTTTTGAGTAAACTCCATACTGTTTTCCACAGTGGCTGCATCAGTCTATATTCCTACCAACAGTGCATGAGGGTTCCCTTTTCTCTATATACTCACCAGTACTTTTTGTTTGTTGATTTATTGATGGTAGCCATTCTGATAGGTGTGAGATTATATCTCATTGTGGTTTTAATTTGCATCTCTCTGATGATTAGTAACATTGAGAAATTTTTCATATGTCTATTGGCCATCTGTATGTCCTCTTTTTTCAATATTTCACTTGGGGTAGCTACACACAGGCATGAAATCTAATATTCAATGTAAAATATGGGAAGTATCTTTGTATGGCTATAGGTGAAGGAACACAATTCATAAATGAACTCATAGTTGACTAGAAACCATTTTTACAATGGCCCCAAATGTTCTGTGCTTTTATTTCTCTAGCCATCATATTAAACAGACAGAGCCAGAAAACTGCAGTTCTATTTATTAGCTTTTATGTACAAGCACAGTCTCACATTGTATATTCACAATCTCATAATCTCTGCCAGGTATTACTTTCCCAATTTCACAGATGAGAGAGAGGTTCATAAGTATTAAATAACTAGGTCAAGATCACATAGCTAATATTGAACAGGGCCAGAATTCTGGAGAAAGCTTGCTCTTTACCAAAACCTACCTTTTATAGCAAAAACAATATGATGGCCACCTCCATGGTGTCAAAGGGCAGTTGTTTCAATAGAGTAGCTGGCCTTGGGTCCGGGTTGGGCCTCTCATTAAGCACCAAAATAGCGTATTCTAGAATCGCCATGATACTGCTAGGAAAGAAGGAGAGTAAACTGAATGGATCCTCAACATAGACAAAAACAACTATAAATTGCATGAAGTTCATGCAGACAACCTGATTGAAACCTTCTTATATAAGTGAGAGCCCAGACAAGAGAGCTGTCTTACTTGTGGCAGCTCAGTGGCACTGATTTGCATGTCGCAAAGCTAGGTCTCTAATCCTAAGGTCTCTCTTGAATTTTAGACCTTTTTCTTTTCTTTTTTAAAACTTCTTTCTACATGTTTTCATCTGAATATTCCAAGGTGACAGTTATTAACAGAATTGATTAAGTAATCATTTTATTCCACAAACTTTTTTAGTTCCAGAACATACAAACCTGAGTATGCATCATTAAACTTGAGGAGTCATAAATTTAAACAAACTACCATAAACACAATGATCATAAAAATATAAAGATCCTTACAAAGTGGCCTGTATCATGACTTGTCCATTTCAGTTAAATAGTTAGTTAAATATACATGTATTCCTACATAAATATGTCACAGTTTACTATCAAATCTTACTCTTCCCTCTTGTAGCATATTGTCCTATCTAATAATAGACAAAGATTGAAATTAACCACACCTCCAATACACTTCCCATTGGCTAATCAGCGAGATATGCAAATTAACCGCCAACAAAGATGGCGGCTGGCAGCCACGCAGCTGAAGCGAGCAGGAGGTTTGCTTGCTCCAGTGATGGAGGAAGCCAAGGTTCCCTGCCTGCCGCGGCCTGGCTCTGAGCTCCAAAAGCAACAAAGTTGCAATTATAGAAGCTAAACAAATCCCAGATGCCTGCTTTCAGCAGGCTGTGGCCTTGGAGCTGGAGCGGCAACAAAGTTTCAATTATAGAAGGTAAATAAATCCCAGAATAAAAAAGAAAAAAGTTTAAGGGGGTGTGACCAGCTGCAAACAGCCATCAGCCCCTCACCCAGGCTGGCCAGACACCCAAGCAGGACCCCCACCCTGACCTGGGACACCCATCAGGGCAAACCAGGCAGCCCCCACCTGTGCACCAGGCTTCTATCCTATATAGTAAAAGGGTAATATGCAAACTGACCCTAACTGCATAATGACTGGGAATGACTGGTCACTATGACACACACTGACCACCAGGGAGCAGACGCTCAATGCAGGAGCTGCCCTCTGGTGGTCAGTGAGCTCCCACATGGGGGAGTTCTGCTCAGCCACAAGCCAGGCTGATGGCTGCCAGTACAGCGGTGGTGATGGGCGCCTCTCCAGCCTCCTCAGCAGAGCTAAGGATGTCCGACTGCAGCTTAGGTCTGCTCCCCACTGGCAAGTGGACATCCCCCGAGGGCTGCCGGGCTGCCAGAGGGATGTCTGATTGCCATCTTGGGCCCAATCCCCCGGGAGCAGGTCTAAGCAAGCAGGTGGTCATCCCCCGAGGGGTCCCAGACTGCAAGAGGGCACAGGCCTGGCTGAGGGACCTCCCCTGCCGAATGCACAAATTTTTGTGCACCGGGCCTCTAGTATTATATAAAGACGGTAGTGATGTCACCTTCCATCACCATGTTCTTTAGTAATTTTGTCACACCTTTAGAGATAGAGTATAATTCTCTTCCTTTTGCATCTGGAAATGTTCAATGGAATGCAGCAAAAAGGGACTATAAATGACACAATAGCTTGGGTTAGAAAAGGTAACACAAATTCTATTTCACTCACTAAAATTCTATTTCCTCTTCATGGAATCCTGAGCCTCCATGTAAGCAGAAACTCTCCTAAAGCTTCCGATCCATGAAGAAGCTCAAATAAAACTATCTAAGCTAAGGCTACAGGGAGGAGAATGAGAGAGACAGAGAGAGAGAAAGAGAGAGTCCCAGTTACTCTAGCTCCTTGAGTTCAGATCCTGCCACCCTCTGAATGTAATCTGATGAGCATCTCTGAGTCAGAAACACCCAGCCAAGCCTTTCTAAAACTCCTGATTCACATAAACTATTAAAGGCACTAAAATAATTGTTGAGTCACTAAGTTTGGGGTTGACTTATTATGAAACAATAGTAACCAGAACACCTGGTTCCCAGTTAGTAAGGATGCCTACAACTCAGCCATCATGCTTCTAGATTCTCCCACTTCCAATCCATACCATCTATCACCTGCAACTGTGCTGTTTTTTTCTGGAAATTGTTAATGACTCAATTTCTTATTTAAAGAAATGATAATTATTAATATAATAAAGTTCTTAGATTACATTTCAGGAAGATCCTCATCTAAATTTACCTTCCTTTTACTTTTACCACTCAGGCCCACAGACTCAAGTCAAAATCTTGCCTTACATTATATGCATTTATTTGTGCTTCTACCTAAAACAGCTATTTTTCCTATATTTTCTGCATCTATCTACCTCCTACTCATCACTTGAAGTCTAATTTAATGCCACCTCTTACATGAAGACTTTTCTTCAATAAGAAATTAACTTCTCCAATACTTTGCATATACCTCTATTTTTGTACTGCCATATGTTCATGTAACTGTGCATAAATTCCTTATCTTTCAATGAAATATTAAGTTTCTTGATACCAAAGTTTGCATAGTTTTTCTTTTGGCCTTTCTAAAACTGCATAGATTTAGGTCTTTCTAAAGCTGAAATCTAGTTTTTCATATAAAGAACTAGAGGCCCGGTGCATGAAATTTGTGCACTGGGGGAGGGGGTGTCCCTCAGCCCAGCCTGCACCCTCTCCAATCTGGGACCTCTAGGGGGATGTCCGACTACCAATTTAGGCCCGATCCCTGTGAGCTTAACCCCTAGAGTGCCAGGGAGCGTGATTGCGCTCCTCCTGTCTTTCGCCAAAAGTGCCGGAAGCACTTTATTTTAACATTATATGTTTTGTTCAAATTTTTTTTCTACTAGTATTTTATAATACAATCAGCAAACAATATATGTCAAAGATAACAAATGTAGTAGTAAAGGTTTCCTTAAGTTTTTGAATATGTAACTTCATTTACTTGCGATTCATAATTTTTTTCCTAAACTGCTGTAAAATCAGCAAAAATGCCTTGGCAATTTTAGCATAGTTCCTAGAATATTGGTTGGCACTCAAAGGGTTAAACCGGCAGTCAGACATCCCTCTCACAATCCGGGACTGCTGGCTCCTAACCACTCACCTGGCTGCCTGCCTAATTGCCCCTAACTGCTTCTGCCTGCCAGCCTGATTGAGGCTTAACTGCTCCTCTGCCAGCCTGATCGCCCCCAACTGCCCTCATCTGCTGGCCCGATCACCCCCAACTTCCCTCTTCTGCCGGCCATCTTGTGACAGCCATCTTGCGGGGCCATCTTGTGACGATGTGGGGGCGGCCATCTTGTGACAACTGGGGCGGCCATCTTGTGATGATGCGAGGGTGCGAGGGCCACCTAGGCTTTTATTAGTATAGATGCATTACTTCACTATATTTATTACCTGTCCTGTTCCAAAGATAGAATTGATGTGCTTAAAAAGATAAATCTACACTAATAAAAGGGTAATATGCTAATTAGACCAGATAGACCAGACGTCTTCCGGACAAAACCACGGTGGTGTGGCCCAAGGCAGAGGCAGTTAGGGGCGATCAGGCAGGCAGAGAAGAGCATTTAGGGGTGATCAGGAAGGCAAGGGAGAGAAGTTAGGAGCGATCAGGCCGGCAGGGGAGAGCAATTAGGGACGACCAGCAGGCAGAGGCGGTTAGGGGCGATCAGGCAGGCAGGCAGAGGGTTTAGGGGCAATCAGGCAGGCAGGCAAATGAGCCTTCAGGAGCCAGCGGTCCCAGATTGTGAGAGGGATGTCTGATTGCCTGGATTTGACTGGACATTTGGGTCAAAATACTTTAGAGCAATATACATTTATTGAGACATATATAATTTTTAAAAAGTTTTCTTTTTCTGTAGGTCAGAAAAAAAAAAATTCTTGGGCAGAATCCAAATCAGATACATTGCCATGGACAACACTGTTCACATTTTGGCAATAGTTGCACACTTGAAATAACTTTACTTTCAATATAATTTTTTTTTAAATTTTAAATTACAGTTGACATTCAATATTAGTCTTGAGTATACATCACAGTGGTTAGACATTATGATTTCAAATTATGCTTACACCTTAGTAAAGCATTTCTAGTGTGTACTTTTCATGAATCTCCTCTGAATTATCCCCAGTTATTTTCATGGGCAGAGAAGCCTTATTTTGCAAAAGTAATTCAATTTGCATGTTGTAATTTATTTAAAGACATAGCTGTAAATTAAGATGTATCATTGCTGTGCTAAGCCCTCAGGATATGAAGATGAGTTAACACTCCTGGGCCACAATGAGGTTACACCCTAAAGAAAAGCACAACTAAAAATGCCAGTAAGGCGAATGCCTTTACTAGTAAGTGCTGGTTCCCATCCCTAAATACAGGTTAGAACCACCTGGAGAGCTGTTAAGCAGTCATCTTGCTCTGCCCCAACTCCTATAGAGTCGGTCTAGAGTGGGAGGCAAGTATTAGTAGTGTTTAAAAGTTCCCCAGATGACATTAATCTAAGATTGAAGTTCACTGTCTTAAAGGATGCATTTGCCAGGTTCTATAATAGTAATCCACTAACTCTGCCTGTGGGAGGAAAGTCATCAAAATGCAGGTAGCAGCACCTGACTGTAAACTTAAAGAATATATAGAACTTCTCCAGGTTAGGAAGGAGGTTGACAGGTGATTGGGAGGGTTTTCAAAGAAGGATTAGCCTGCTGGGCAAAATTCTGTTGATGTTAAGTTTTAACTACATCCCTAATTTATCCATTACTTATCTCTGCTGCCACCACCCTAACGCAAATCATGAACACATCTGCCTTGCATGAATCAACCAGTTTTCTAGCTTTTTCTGTATAAACCTTCTTTTCTCTTCAAACATACTCATCTCACTAAAGCAAAAAAGATTGTATTATAACATGTATGGGCTAAAAACATATTAATACTTTTCCTCCCTCCTTCTAAATTCATCCAGGCTGGGCTAGTAACCAAATTAACAGACACAGATTAACAGGAGAAAATAAAATTTTAATACCTGTTCATGAAAATTCCAGAGACAGTGAGACAACATTGGGTATATAAAACATTTTTGGACAAAGGAGAAATAGGGGAACCAGGTCTCAGACTTCAGAAATGAGCATGGGTGATTTACAGGTAGTTGAGGAAGAGTGGAACACACATAGCAGGAAAACCCTTGCCAGGTGACTCAGAAACAAGGTTATCTAGTTAACAGGTCCCTAGGCTCGCCTGTTCTCTTTCCGTAGTCACGTGGCCTTAGCTGTCACATGACCCATGGCTGTGCAGACCCCACACACAATGGACTGCAGCTGGGAATACAAGCTAAACTAGCCAGATGCTGTACTGTACTGTACTTTAATATTGAGCAGAAACTATGGTCAGTTGCCTTAATTCTGGCCCTGTTGTAGACAAGATTGGACTACTTCCATGGCTACATGGATGGAGATGGAACCCCTTAATTTTACATCATCAATAAAGTTGTCCATGCAACCCCATCCTCCCGTGGGGGCCTCAGTAAATTATTTTTTTTGTGGCACCCCAAGAACTCCACTTCCACGGATAACATTGTTTCTTCATAAACGGCTTAAAATCAATATCTCAAAAAGGCAGCTTTAGAGTAGCAGAATTTTGCTTCCTTCAAACACATCAGTTGCATTGCCCTGATTCAAACCTTTCAGTGGTTTCATATTATTGCTCATAAAATTCAAAATATTTACCATACAGGTTAGACCTTATATTATTTAGTCCTGGACTTCTTTCAGCCTCACTTTAGGTCTCCTGGTCCACCCTCTCTTTTGTGGACAAAGAGTTCCATTCATACTAGCTCTCTTTTAGTCCCTGTGCAAACCATGCTTTCTCCTTTCTCCAGATCTTTGCAAAGATGATTAATCCTCCTAGAATGGTATCCCATGTTGCTTCTAACTCCACCCTGTGACCTAAAATCTTTACTAATGCTAGGTATCTGCTTAAACATTTCTTCCTCACAGATTTCCCAGATGTCCTTGCTTGTTATTTGTCCCCCTTGCCACAGCACCTCTTCTGCATAACAAGATTCTTCATGAATTATGTGCATCTCTCCTGCTAGACCCTAAGATTTATGAGGGCAAAGACAATTTCTTTCCAATTACTCTGTATTGTTGGTGTTTTGCACAGAGTCTGGAACTTGGTAAATTATTGCCAAACTAGTGGCCTGGTGCACAAAATTCATGCATGGGGGTGGGGTGTGTCCCTCAGCCTGGCCTGCACTCTCTTTAATCTGGGACCCCTCAGGGGATGTCTGACTGCTGGTTTAAGGATTGGGCCTAAACCAGCAGTCAGACATCCCTCTCACAATCTGGGACCGCTGGCTCCTAACCGCTCACCTGCCTGCCTGCCTGATTGCCCCTAACTATTTCTGCCTGCCAGCCTGATTGCCCCCTAACTGCTCCCCTGCTGGCCTGATTGATGCCTAACTGCTCCCCTGCTGGCCCAATTGCCCGCAACTGCCCTCCTCTGCCTGGACCCGCCTCCTCCGCATGAGGCAGCGGAGATGCCTGGACTGACCTCCTTCACGCCTTGTGGAGCCGCGGGACCCCCAGGCCTCACAGCACAGAGCGGCCACCAAGCTCCGCCACCTCTGTGCATGTAGGCCACCTTGTGGCGGCCACCTTCTGGTGTTGACGTGCGCAAGGGCCACCTAGGCTTTTATTAGTATAGATCAGTGGTCAGCAAACTGTGGCTCACGAGCCAGATGCGGCTCTTTGGCCCCTTGAGTGTGGCTCTTCCACAAAATACCGACTTCTGCACATGGGCCACGAAGTTTCAATCGCACTATACATGCGTGCCCGCACATGGTTTTGTGGAAGAGCCACACTCAAGGGGCCAAAGAGCCGCATCTGGCTCGTGAGCCACAGTTTGCTGACCACTGATCTTATATAATTATAATTATATAAAATTATATAATTATATCTATATCTCTCCAGTGGCTTTTTTATTACCACTCAGCTAAAAATTTGGACATGAGATGTGACTAAAATTTGGGATCAAACTTTACCTGTCTTTGTAGCACTGTATCTTTTCCCTCTCTGCTTTTTCTTCACCCCTTTCTATCTTCTATATTTTTCCCAAAAGCTTAGTTTTCTGCATAGAGATCTACATTTAAACAGATTAATAAAAAATAATTATGATCAGTAAGTATGGTATTGCCTTAATGTACTTATATATTGATTGCAGTGATGAAAAGGAAGGGGATGCTGAGTAATATTTTAGGAGCAGCTACAATATGCTTAGAATATATGGTAATCATTTAGTTATATTCCTTCCATCCATAATAATTTTTTTATTTTTCAGATGAAGAAACTGAGACTAAAGAAATCATTATTTTTCAAAGGTATCACAACTAATAATAGAACTATCAGACTAATGATCAATGCATATATAATTCCCCATCCCTTGCTGTCTGCACTACACTAATAGATTTGTAATCAAGAGATAAATAATATTAAATGATTTAAATCTCCTATATAAGAAGCTATCTTTAAGGTATATTAATTTTATGTAGATTTTTACATTGCAGATTTCACGTGTCTATATTATGTTTTACTTAATTATATCTATAAGAACAAGAGATTATGCACATTGCCAATTCCTGTCTTTTGTCTCACAACCTTTTTAAAATTGAATTTATTCATCCATTCAATAAATATCTGGCACTGGGAATATAACTCTGAATTGCTTTCATAAAATTAATATTATTAATCACAATGACATTTTCTTGAGATTCTGAATTTGGTTATACTTCATTTCCTTCTTAGCTTTGGAAATAAATTCCATTATGCAATACCTAGAGTCCAGGTGGTAATTCTTACATGTGGAAGAAATGAAAAGGGCTCTGCTGGCATCTGGGTTTTAGGGAATGGAGAAATGAAATTACAAAGTGTACCTGGACTCTTAGAACACATAAATTGTGCCACATCAAGATGGATATTGCAGCCCTAACCGGTTTGGCTCAGTGGATAGAGCCTTTGGACTGAAAGGTCCCAGGTTTGATTCCAGTCAAGGGCATGTACCTTGGTTGTGGGTACATCCCCAGTTGGGGGTGTGCAGGAGACAGCTGATCGATGTTTCCCTCTCATCAATGTTTCTACCTGTCTATCCCTCTCCCTTCCTCTCTGTAAAAAATCAATAAAATATATTTTTAAAAATATGAATATTGCAGACTAAGTGCAAACTCACTTAATACCAGTTAAATTAAACCCACATTGTCTAAGATAATATTACAGGCAAAGTGATATGACATTAACTCCATGCACATCTATAATTTTAAAAAAAATAAGACCATTAAATGTTCCAGCAACTTTGTGGTTTACAATTTCTTACCATCACACCAAGACCATCCTAAGACTAACTCCAGCCCACCTCACCTCTCTTTTTTCCCCCTCCCTGTAAACCCTATAAATTTGTTTTATTATTGGTTAGTTCTTAAGATTAGTGGACTGCTAAGTATCTCTTACCATGACAAGCCCTTATCTAGGAAGGCCTGCGAAGATAAATATCTTTCAAAGACAATATTTAACTAGAACATTCTATCTAAGATTATAGTATTCATATATTATTATCTAGGCCAAACCATAAATTGCTCAAGCAAACGAAATGTTTATTCAGTGTAGCTATTGGCAAAAAATGTGAAGAGTGAATTTTGGTTAGTTGGGGGGGGCGATGGGGGGGGGGAGAGAAAAGGGTCCTAATATGAAGTGACAGGAGAAGACTTGATTTTGGGTGGTGGGCACATGGTCCTATATACAGATTTTGTAACTTAGAAATCCACACATGAAACCTATATGTTCATGTTTACCAATGTCACCCCAATTAAATTTAATTAAAAAAAGAGAAATGGAGAAAAAAGTCAGACCCATAAAGGTACTATATTAAGGTTGAAAGAAGGTTGTAAAAAAGAAATAGAGGGGACAGGGAGTCCAAGATGAGTCCTCACTCAACACAGAAACTGAGCAATCTGTTTTAAAACTTGCTTTTGGACTTCTGTTAGCCATGATGAAGTAACTATCTCCCCAACCATAAATAACTATAAAAATGTACAAAGATTATGATGTAAATGATTTCACATGTTTCTCAGCATGGACTGCAAAATGGCAAAGCTGAAAAGCAGGGAGAAAAAAAAATCAATTCCATGATTGTTTCTGATTTTTGCCTGGAAACCTTCTAGACTGAAGTGCAAAGAAGTGCAATTCAAACATAATCTAGTAGTCTCACGGTGTTCAGTAGACAGAAATCAGAGTTGAGTGATTCTATAGAGACTGGAATTTATGGGACTGAGTACCAAAGAAATGAGAACTAGGCAGAAAACAAGTTGTAGAATCATCATACCTTGAATTTTTAGCCAAACACTAAAATTTATTAAGAATTTATAAAACTCAACACTAAAAAACCCCAAACAATACAATTTTTAAAATAGGCACAGGACTTGAAGAGACACTTCTCGAAAGAGGACATACAAATGGCCAATAACCTATGAAAAGATGCTCAATGTCACTTATCATCAGAAAAATGAACATTAAAATCAGTGACATATCAACTCATACCTTTTAGAATGGCTATCATCAATAAATTCACAAACAAAAGAATTGATGAGGATGTGGAAAAAAGGGAACCTTTGTATACTATTGGTGAGCATGCAGATTGGTGCCTCACTCCGGGCCACAGGGGAGCACTGCCAGGAGCAAGTTGGTGAGCCCAGCCAGGGGCCAAAGGACTGCACTTCAAGTGCGCTGCCAGAGGGACCTAGGGTGCCACTGATGCCACGAATTGCATGCCAGAGGGCTCTGGGTCCTCACAGGGAGTCACACACCAGAGGAACTGTGCAAGTGCTTCCACCCCTCCAGAGCATCTGAAGCAGACAACTGAGGGATCAGACCCATGGGAGAAGGGAATACAACTCAGAGAAGAGACAATAAAGGCATGAAACTTAAGTTAGACCCAGCCCCTGGGCTAACGATTTCTGACCATTGCCCTGATAGGATCTTCAACCTCTCAAACCCAAGCAGGCTTTCCAGGGCCAGAAAGACGTAGCAAAAATGGGGAGACAAAGAAAACAACCCCCAAAGGAAAGAAGAGCTGGAATGATCACACCCCCCACACACACACAAAAAAGGAACTAAATGAAATGGAGGCATGCAATATGTCAGAAAAAAGTAGTTCAGAGTAACGGTCATATAGTTAATAAATGATGGATGAGAAAATCAACAACTTATGTAAGAATCAAGAGGAAATAAAAAAATGATATGGCTACAATAAAAAAAACAAAACGGAAGGTTTCAACAGTAGACTAGAAGAAGCAGAAGACTGAATTAGTAAGTTAGCAGATAGGGCAGAAAAACACACACAATCTAAACAGCAATTAGAGAAAAAAATTATAAATAAGGACAACCTAAGGGAGCTTTGGGACAACATGAAATGAAGCAACATATGTATAATGGGGGTGCCAGAAGGATAAAAAGAGGAGCAAAGATTAGTAAACCTATTTGAAGAAACAATGACAGAAAACTTCCCTGATTTGGGAGAAGAAAAAAGTCACACAAGCACAGAGAGTCCCAATCAAGATAAACTCAAAAAGACCCACACCAAGACACATCATAATTATACTAGGTGTACCGGTTAATAATAGCGGATTGTGTAATCAAAGAAAACACGATAATATCAAGAGAAACATCAAAAGTGCTTTATTCAAAGTAATGTCCATCACTAGCTACACATTTCTCCATCTTTCAGGTAATTTGTGGATTCTATGAAGCCAGCATTACCCTAGTCCCAAAACCAAAAAAAAAAAAAAAAGGAGGTCATACACTATGTCATTTCAAGATTTACTCTTGTGCTACATTAATCAAGCATATGTAGTATTATCATAGGCATAAAGATAGACAAATATATAAATTTAAAAGAATAAAGGGTAAAAAAGACATACATGCAAATCATTTATTTTCAACATGGTTTCAAAATAGTAAAATGAAGCAGGGAATTATTTTGAATAAATTGTTCTTGAACAACTAGCTGTACATATGAGAGAAAAAAAGGATCTTAAACCATACCTCATACCATACACAAAAAACTAATTTCAGTATAATATTTAAAAATAATTTAATTAATTTTAGAGAGGCAGGAAATTACTTGAATAAATTGTTCTGGAACAACTAGCTGTACATATGAGAGAAAAAAAGGATCTTGAGCCATACCTCACACTATACACAAAAAAATTAATTTCAAATAAATTAAACACCTAAATGTGAAACCTTATATTATAAATATTATTTTAAAAAATATTTTATTGATTTTAGAGAGGAAGGTAGAGGGAGAGATAGAAACTCTCTTGCATGACCCATACTTGGGATCAAGCCCACAACCTGGGCACATGCCCCAACCCAGAATCAAACTGTGACCTCCTGGTTCATAGGTCAACACTCAACCACTGAGCCATGCCGGCCAGGCATAAATATTATTTTTTGATGTAGATTACCTTCATTACTTAGGCTGACTTTGGGTTGGACCAAATGCTTCATAAACAAGACCCAGAAAGCACTAACCAAAAAAAAAAATTGTTATCAAAATTAAAACATTTTGCTCACATCACTGAAAACATACATATACAAACTGCAGACTTGGAAAAATATGTGATAAAAATAACTTACAAAAAACTTCAAGTCTAATATACAACTTCTACAACTGAATAATTAAAAAGAAAAACAATTCAAATAAAAGATGGGCATTTCATTAGGGTGTATATACCGATGACTAATAAGCTCATAACATCATTAGTCATCAGAGAAATGCAAATTAAAGTAACAATGTGATATTGCTATCTACTAACAGCACTAAGTGATGGTGAATAATGTGGAGTGGCTGAAACTCTCACAAATCGCTGTTGGGCATGTAAAAACAGTTTCACTTATTTGGAAATCAATCTAGCAGTTTTTCATAAATGTAGTCATCAGTTATCCATGAGACATGAAAACATATAACACAGAAAAGCCTGGAATGTGCTGCTTTAAATCAACCTTCTTTAAAGTAGTCAAAATGTAGCCCAAATGTTCATCAACAGGAGAATTAATTAACACTGCAGTATTTCCATATAATAGAACTAGGGGCCCAGTGCATGAATTTGTGCACCTTGCAAGGAATTGTGGGCTGCGAGGTTGCGGTGGGCACAGGGGCAGGACTCAGCCCATCCTCCACACCTCCACTGAGCCCCTCCTGCCATGGCCCCCAGTCCCCTGTCTGCTAGCAGCCCCACTCCTGGGGCTGCTGCTCCCATGCGTTGAGGGCACAGGCCCTGCTCGCACCTGCTGACGGCTTGGAGCAATTGGGGACATCACCAGCAGTGGGTATGAGCGGGGACACTGCCATCAGCAGGTGCGAGTGGCGGCTGCTGCCCCAGTAGCCCCTCAGGAGCAGGGGCAGGTGGAGAAGCCCTCAGGGGTGATAGGGACCAGCGCTATGTGCCGGATGCAGGTGCGAGAGGCGACTGCCAGCCCTTATCGCCCTTCAAGAGCGGGGGAGGTGGAGAAGCCCTGAGGGGAGATTGGGGTCAGCAGCAGGTGTCAGCAGTGACTTCGGTACCAGCCGTGGCTTTGGCGCCAGCAGCGGGTGCGAGTGCCAGGTGGGACCGTGGTGAATGGGAGCAAATAATTTTCAGTAACCACCAGAGGCTCACCCCAATGACAGCAACCGGTGCTCCACCTGGGTCTGGCACCCCTGCTCACTTGCTCCACCATCCCACCGCGGCCGACACCTGTCATGGTCCGCACACGCCTCCTGGTAGTCAGCGCACATCATAGTGACCAGTTGTTTGGTTGTTCCGCTGTTCAGTCTATTTGCATATTGGGGTTTTATATAGATAGATACTACTCAGCAATAAAGAGGAATGAACTGCTCAACAACATGAATCTCAAAAACATGTGGAGCGAGTGAAGCCTTACACAAAGAAGTACCTTCTGGGCTGTTCCATTTAAACAAAATTCACATATGAAGACAAGTAGGAATATAACAACTTTTCTCTGGTGAAAGAGTTCAGAACAATGGATGTTTCTGGTTAAGGGTGGAATTGACTTGGATGGAGCACAAGTCATCTTTCTGGGGCGATGGAAACCACCTGTCTTACTGTGTGAGCAAGATTTATGCAATTGTCAAAATTCATCAAACTATGACCTTAATGTTTGTGCATTTTATTTAATGAAAATTATACTTCATAGTTTTAAAAAGTTGAAAAATAAGCTGTTTTATATCATAGCAACCCTGTGACAGAGAATGGTCTGCTCAGAAAATTAGTCCAAATTTACAATCAATACCTGAACTGTTCTACATCCTGAATACAATGAATTTGTTTCTCATTCTAGCTCAACATATACTTGCTCACCATAACTTATATTTCAAGTCTTGATAAGAAAGGCTGCTTCCAGAAGAATTTGGGATTTTCCAAAAACTCATCAAATTTTCCTGTTTTAATATAGTATATTGTTCTTCCAAAAAGACTAAGTACATTCTGTGCAGCACATTCTCTCCCAAATTTAAACGCACATCTATAGTAGTGATAAGCCAATTCAAGTCAATCTAATTCCTTTCAAATTTGTTAATATATTCTGCTCTCTCTCTCTCTCTCTCTATAGATA
>NW_005353538.1:9220929-9238557 GCF_000412655.1 Myotis brandtii | reverse complement strand
ACAGATTGTCACATTAAGCAATAGAGGAATAATTTCTACAAAACTGCAAAAGGAAGCACAACAGTTTTATTGAGATATAGTTTACATACAATGTAACTCACCCATTTAAAGTATACAATTCAATGTTTTTAAATATAGCCATAGAGTTGTGCACCATCACCACAATCAATTGTAAAACACTTTAATTGCCCTCTCTTTTATTACCTTATTATATTTTTCATTTCCATAAGTTGTATTTTTATGTTTTTTAATATATTTTTATTGATTTTAAGGAGGAAAGGAGAAGGGGAGAGAGAGAGAATTGTCAATAGTGAGAGAGAATCATTAATCGGCTGTGTCCTGCATGCCCCACATGGGGGATGGAGCCTGCAAACCTGGCATGTGCCCTGACTGGGAATCAAACCATAACCTCCTGGTTCATAGGTTGATGCTCAATCGCTGAGTCACACCAGCCAGGCAAGTTGTATTTATTTTTGTTTTAACATGTTGCCTGGTTCGTTATTATGTCTCTAGTTCTTTCATATATACTCTCAAATTTCTCCTATAAGACATTAAACATGATTATAAAGTATGCAAATAATACCATTACCCCAATTATTTGTAGATCTGATTCTAGCTTTTTTTCCCTATTTCCCTCTAATTCTTTCATAAGGACTAGTCTGCATAAGGACTAGCTTGTTATTAATCATCCTTAGGATATAGTTTTTAATGTATCACTGAGTGCTAAGGTCAAGATCTGCAGGTTTCATTGTTACCTCCCTTTGTGGTGTACTTTATTTTTCTCTCTCCACCTTCACCATTTTTCCTAATGTTGGACACAAAGCTTTTTGGAAGCCCACATTGATGCAGTCCCTGACCCTGATCAGAAAATCCACCTTGAGTGGGCCCAGGTGCCTCCTGTCACTCTGTTAGGCTGTTAAACCAAAGCTCAAGGCCTGGGCCAGTGATGGCAAACCTTTTGAGCTCACATGTCAGCATTTTGAAAAACCCTAACTTAACTCTGGTGTCACATATAGAAATTTTTTGATATTTGCAACCATAGTAAAACAAAGACTTATATTTTTGATATTTATTTTATATATTTAAATGCCATTTAACAACGAAAAATCAACCAAAAAAATGATGTCATAGGTTCACCATCACTGGCCTAGGCACTAGTGTAGGACCTCAGGCAGCTGTCATGCTGAATGTTAGCTTATCTCTCTGGGCTAGGGATTCACTTTGTGTTTCTTGAACTCAGAATTTCTACCATTATTTATCCAGTTAAGTTTAGCATTTTTTAAAGTTTTAAAAAATATTCTACACAATTATATGGATTAAAATCCATAATTTTAATTTTGTCTATTTTTTTAAATTATTTAAGGCAAATGCTACCAGGAACTAAAAGGCAAGTGTTTTCAATAATATACTATAAATATTTGCATCAAATTATGTTATCCCTTTATATTGCTTATACATTTTTGTACAAAACAATATTTATTATTTGAAAAGTCAGATCTTCTCCCTCCCCACTCTGTTCTCTCTTATCTAATCTTAACTCCCAAACACAGGAAAACACAGGTGAAACAAAATTGATATTGAAGTTATATATATCTAGCTTAGTTATAGCAACCATCTTCCTTTATAAATATGACCAGTTTAATTGAATATACCAGCTTCTAAAATACTTTTAGCCAATGTGATGCCAGATATTAAAAGCCACGCATCCATCCTCATTTACCATTGGATGCTCAAGTGAGTACTAATATTATATTATCAATTTTTTTAATTAAGCAAGTAATTAGCATAGGGTCAGAAATAAAATAGAACTTTTATCAGTAACAATATAGTAAAGCACCTCTTCATTTTTTGACATTTATTTTGATTATTTCTTTTTTTCTATTCTTGGTCCTTCCCTGAATCTCTTATTTCTCTCCCTACTCTAATGCCATGTCATCTTTTACTCCATCACAAACAGATATGATCAAATATCACTGTGTTTACAATAATAATGAAAAAGTCCTCTAATAACAAAGCAAGAAATGAATAACCTTAGCTAACATAGTTGTTATCTAGATTCTACTGCATTAGGTCAGACTATTCTGAAGATAAATGCAAATTAATTTGTTATTGCCCCATAATTTAAAACTCTGATGTTATCAAATCAGATCCCATGGAGACATCATTGTAATTATGGAACTTCATTTCCTTTCAACAAAATGGCTGCATAAATACCCTTCGATTCTCATATTTCAATATCTTGTGGGAAAAAGTACTCTATCTTATTTCTGAATTTGTGCAGATTTCACAAATTGAAAGGAAAAAATGAAAACTAAAATGGTTTTCAATGGGTCAATTTAACCTAACTGCTTAAGGTTAGTGCAATCCATTTAAATTGCTTCAAGCAGTGAACAGAGGCACACCTGGAGCTGTCTGCAGGTCAATTCACTCCAAGGTAATAGGTGTGAATTAATATTTGCGAGCATCAGTTTTCTGATGGGAATCTTTACTTCACTTTTTTTCATCTTCTCTATTAATTGAGTGAGCCCTTCTATTTCAGGTAATGAGCATTTCTTTCAGTACAGCAACTTGTTCAGCTGCAGTGTACAGACTCTCAGTAGCAACTACTCCCTAAAACCTATGCTAATTTTAAAAAGCATTTGCTGCAGGTTCTTCTCTTAATTGAGAATAAGAGACTAAAATTGTATATAATAGTCCTGACCAAGCAGTCCTGACCAGGCATAGGCTTCATAAAAATCTACCAATATAACTACTTAACATCTTTATGTCAATAAAAACCAGATATTACAATACCAATTTAACTGAGTGCTGAGCTGCCTTTGAAGATAAAACCAGTTTTGTTTTTAATTCACTAATTATTGGGGAGATAGTAAAAATGAAAAATACATTGAAGCCTACTCTTTTTCTGGTGGGCAAGAGAAGGTGAGGGTGTGTTTAGAAGTAATGGACCACTCCTGGGGGAAACCCTAGCCATAAAATAGCTAAAAACAATAACCATTATCTCCAGAATCTGGGATTGTGAAAATCCGAGCAATTATTTTCTTTTTATCTGCCTCAAAAGAACTGTAAAGAAAAAGTGTGTATGCTCCCATGCCTATAGCTATATATAGATAGGTCGGTGTTAGATTAGATACAAAATGTCACAATTAATCTCAAAGTTATGATCTCTTAAAATAAGCACTGACTTAACTTCTGACTATAATTCCTCACACAATGTGTCTTTGTTAAACATGACATTTTCTCACAGACATTTCACTGCTAGAGAAAGGTGACATAGTGTCTTAGAGCACTAGAGAGATAAGGCTGCCACCTCACCAAAGGCAGGTAATCGATTTTTCACTAAACCAGTTCTGCATTATACGATGAGGGAATAAATAGTTTAAACAAACCAAAACTAAATAGAGTGAGAAAAGAATTATGTGACACAGATTTTTAATTAATAATTCAGCACAATCGTATATAATAAAGAGCTAATAGGCTAAAACCAAACAGCAGAACTACCATCCCGACAACCTTCCGGACGAAGCTAGGGCTGCAAGGGCCGGCCAAGGCAGCCGAGGCTGCCAGGGAAAGCCCCTTGCACAAATGTCGTGCATCAGGCCTCTAGTCAATAATAATAAAGCGTAATATGCTAATTAGACCGGACAGCCGAACGACCTTCTGGACGACCTCCCAGACAAAGCCAGGGCTGTGAGGGCCGAGTCCCTTGCATGAATTTCGTGCATCGGGCCTCTAGTATTGCATAAAGAGCAATCAATGGAGAATTAATATTAATACTTTTGACAGTTGCAAAGTGATTTTGCTTAATACTTCATACCATAGTGATAGCATTGTCTTTAATCCAGGATCTTATTCCACCTACATTACAAAGTGTTTCTGATCTAGAAGATATCACGCTGGTTACCGTGAAGGGTAAATTGTGACCCAGCGAACAGCTCTGGCCTGCTGCCCTCAGACTTTTCTTTGTACCTTCCCAGTGATTTACATTCTCATTATTATTTTGGCTTCCAGGACTTGATTTCCCATGGAAAAGAGATGCCAGCTCAGAGGTCAGAACTAAGAAGAGCTGAGAAGACCAGTGATAGGGAACTACTGTTGGGAACAGAGTGGGTCCAAGTAAAGCAAGGCTTCCTACCCCCTAGTCAGTAGAGTCCTATTAACACACCCTGCTGGATTGTTATAATTGCTATAAAAGAGGGACTGATATGTACCTTTTATTCTCTGCTTCTTACATGGGAACAGTTATTGTAGTTATTCTGTTCCTGTGACATCATATCTATCTTGGGTGTATGGAAGACAGTTTACTTCCCTTTAGTCCATATGAACCATAGAACCCTCCTCCACACTGGACTTATTTAGATGATGAGACCCTTTGAGACTGACTCTACAATGAGATGAAAATCTTGTGAAGGTTACATCTATTTTGCCTGTAGAAGAAATATAAATAATTGTCACTGGAGTGTGTACTCTGGTAAATGAAAGTAGTTCCAAATTGCCTCTCCTTCCATCAAGAGACAGAATCTAAGATTCTTCCTACATTCACGAGTTGATAATTGCATGTTTCCTCATCCAGTTAGTGCAGTTTTATTTGTTATTATAATCAGGTATTTAAATATTCTGTAAAACAGTACTCATGTTCTAGTGTGCCGCCTGGGATTAGCTGCTACCTGACTTTTACTGGCTGGCAGTGAGGTCAGCACAGAAATTGAGAATGGCTAGAATACCTCATAGCAAATTGATATCGCCACACAACCAAACATATAAACAGGGTCAGCAAGTGTGTTAAGAAGTTTATACCAGAAAATAAATCAACATCTCTTTCTTTATCAAGAAAATCTTGCTATATAAAATTAAAAACAACAAAACAAACACAAAACGTAACTGTGAGCTAAACCAATGTGATTACTGGCAAGGTAGAAATTGTGAATTATATAAAGACTAACATGTTAAATTTGAAAATATATTTTATCAAGTGATAATATAGAAGTTGATTATAAACACTCCCATTGCTTGTTGAGATACAATGGTTATGGAGGAGGAAATTTCAGTTGGGAATGTTTGAACTACAAAATAGATTATTAGTGTTTTATAAATTAAAAAAAATAATTTGATTCCAAATGTGGAAAAAGACATAGTTATAAATATTTTTGTTCTTTTTAATAATAACCATAACATTTCCATGCAAGAAGAAATGAAACATGTTTGTCAATGGAAAAAAAGGCAGATTTCAGGGCAAAAATAAAAATAGAAGCTTGAAAGAACAGAATTTCTAGAGATATTTTATGTTCTAAAACATAACATTTGTTAATGGACTATGTGATGACTTCAATGTTGCACATATAATAAAAGTTATCATCCAACAGCATAAAAATTTGATAGAACATTTTGAAGATTCATTTATGGTAAATTCATAGATCCAGAATCTTTTTTTTTCAGCGAAAGATTATTTATCCATTCCTTTATAGGAAATGTAGCTACTGTTGAAAGATTGAAGATTAATTTTTGAAATTACAGCACCACTTAATCATTTTGGATAAACATTACAAATGAAATATCATGAGTTTACTGAAATTGTTTAAGAATCACTTCTATTTCTTGTGTTTTAAAACAAAACATAGAAACTTTTATAGCTGCACATTATTTTCTATACATAGCATTTATGCAATTCAAAATATATTTAAAAATCAAGCACATTTATCCCATTAAAACTTTAAATATTGATATGTAGGATGTCCATTCAAGTGGTTCATCTAGTCACTGAATATACACAATTATTATTTCCTTCCTAATTTTTGTTAACTGATAATTGCAGGATGAAAATGAGTTATGAACATAGTAGTGCTTTACGTATTGTCTATACACATATTTTCAATGAACACTGTACAAATCTTGTAATTCTTTTTCTTTTTTATTAAGTTATGTTTGTTTGTTTTGTATGCATTGGCATTTAATTTCATATCTGCTGAATCTAGTTATAAAAAGAGTTTGTATCTTATAAAAAATAACTTTTATTTCATTTTCCTAGTAATTCTTTTTTATTGTATTTAATAAAAACATTAGTCTCAGATGGGTGGAGAGGGAAGGTCATTTACCACAGATCTTTTAGAAGCAATATTAAAATGTGTAGATAGAGTTTTTAATGTATTGTGAAAATTTAATCAATGAAAATAAAGTTGAATGCTTGAATGCTTTACAAAGAATTTTTTAATGAGTTGCTAAAAATTAGCATAAAATTAGCTGTGGTCAAGAAAAGGAAATAATAGAAATTAAATTTTAAATATAGAATTCTGCCTCAAGATTATTTCACAGTGTTTTCCTTTGATTTTAAAAATTCTGAAACTGAACATTATGAATTGGGTATAGATTTATCAGAAAGTTTATGCAATCCAAACACAATGAAAAGACTTTCTCCATCCAAAGTTTGACTAAGTCATGAATTCATGTATATTTGTGTGTGAATATTGTACTCTATCTCTTAAAATTAGTTTTTAAGATATAAGCAACAAAAGAAAAATAAATTAAATGGACAACATCAAAATTAAAACCTTCTCTATATCAAAAGACAAACAATAAAGTGAAAAGGTAAGACATGGAATAGGAGAAAATAGTTATAAATCCTGTCTGATAAAGAGTTAATATTTAGAATACCTAAAGAACTACAATTCAACAAAATAACAAACAACCCAATTTTTAAAAAGCTAGAGGGCTTGAATAGACATTTATCCAAAGAACATATATAAGCGGTTAATAAACACATAAAAAGATTATGAATATCATTGGTTATTAAAGAAATGCAAAGCCAAACAACAATGAAATATCACTTTATATCCATTAGAATAACTTTTTTTAAAAAAATGAAAAATTGGACTTCTTATACTTTGGTGCTGAGGCTGTAACAGTGCAGTCTTTATAGACAACATTTTGGCAATTCCTTATGAAGTTAATCAGAGAATTACAATCTGGCAATTCATCTTATAGGTATATACTCAAAATAATTGAAGGAAGGGCTTAATATGATACTTGCAGTATTATTCACAATACTTAAAAGGTAGAAACATCGCAAATGTTCATCAACAGGAATGGAAAAACAAAATGTGTTGTATACATACAATGGAATATTATTAAACTTTAAAAGGAATAATATTCTGATACATGCTACAACATGGATGAACTTTGAAAACATTAGGCTAATTGAGGAGGTAGGTAATATGGAATTATTAACAGGTACAGATTTTCTATTTGGGATAATGAAACATTTCTAGAAAAAGTTCAGGAAATGGATAGTGGTTATGGTTGCAAAATATTGAAAGAGTATTGAAAACAACTGAAGTGTACCTTTACAAATAGTTATATATAAACTAGAGGTCCAATGCACAAAATTTGTGCAAGAGTAGGCCTTCCTCCCCCCAGCTGCTGGCACTGGCTACCCTCTGGCACCCGGGACCCAGGCTTCCCTCCAGCCACCAGCAGGCAACTGGGACCTGCGCTACCCTCACAGCCCTGGCTTCATCTGGAAGGTGGTCTGGAAGGATGTCTGGTCTAATTAGCATATTACACTTTTATTATTATAGATACAATAAAAAAATTAAGAAATGGTTTTTAGGAAATTATGCATAATGTTTATGATTATAGAATTGTTCATCTGAAACCTGTATAAATTTGTTAACCAGTGTCACACTAATAAATTCAATAAAAAGGGAAAATATTTCTTTTTAAAGAACACATTTAAACAACAGACCCAGTTAGGTCAGATAAAAGGGCTTCTACAATTTGAATGCCACTACTGAAAACTCAAGGAAATGAGTAAGAAATCAGAGGAAATTCTATTGAAGAACAAAAGAATGAAGTTTAAGCCGGAAAGTCCCTCAAGCTAGAAACCAAAACATGTTATTAAAAAGTAATATGCAAAAAAAGTAATATGCCACAAATATAGCTAATAAAAATATCACTATGTGATCATATATGTTTGATGGGTTAAATCTAGTTTGTTGGCCAATAAAAAATTGTATAACCTAATGTAATATAATCAGACCCTCTGATTTGTTTTTATTTGTTTTTTCCTGTACTCTTATGAAACATCATTTTATCTAATAACTGTAAACCTTAAACAGAATGCTTTTTTGGAGAGATGCTCTTATAAAATATACTGGCCATATTGTTTCTTAATACGGATTCCTTCCTTATACAAAGAACTCTGATTTTGATTGAAATAGCATTATGATCATCATAAATCTAGTGAGATAGGTGGGAAGAATTTCTGGGTCAATACAGTTTTACTGATATAAGTCCAGTCCTTATTCTTTGTGATTTCTTTATTGCTCCTCTGAAATGAGAGGCAGAAATAAGATTGAAAGTAGCTGTGCCATTGTGTTGCCATAAGGTGATCGTGAGGGTAAATCCACACACTAGAATCACAGAAAAGGGGGAAGGAGCCTGAGGAATGTAGACATTGTATCCCCAGTGCACATCCCTAGATCATGCATCTCTACACTTCTTGTAATGGGAGAAACAATAAGCCGTATTTTATGAAGTTCCATGGTCTGATCTCTATGACATATAGCTGAATCTAATTTTAAAACAGTTTTGGATCCTTTACATTTTACTTTTAAATTCTATTAGATTAGTGGCAGCTTTTGAAAAGTTCAACTATAGATCAAGAAAAGGAATTGCAAAATAAAGCTTCTGACAAAAGCAAAAAAAAAAAAATCTCTTAGGCTTCTAAAATAAGCCAAAGAAGATTCAATAATATTGTAAAGTCCTCATAAAGAAAATGCACTTGACAACTCCCAAATAAACAAATAAATGAAGGTGCACATAATGATACCTCTGGCACAATGGGGCAGGAAGACATATCTCAGAAGAGATGTCCGTATGGCCAATAATGCTCACACAAGAGAAAAGCTGGCCTCATTGTCCACAGGCTGTCCCAACTCCTCCTACATCTGACCACTGAAGAGCTAATAAGGAGCCTTTCTTCTTGGCTTTCATCCAATTTGTTATCTAGGAAACATCATCCAAATACTCCCAAAGGGAAAGAAAAACTCAAGCCGACTTTGGTGCATGGCAGGTTTCCTGTCTGCGGAATGATTTCCTAAAAAAAAACAACAGTCATGAAATAAACACTGGAATTCTCTGTGGGATATTGCCCACCACCTTCCTCTGACGCTAGGGGCCAATCTTCTATTGCCTCCATAAAAGAGGCCCACTTGGAGGAATTGGAAATATGTCCCAAAAGAAACTTATGTCACTTTTTAGTACAGAAAATGTCACGCGCGCGCACACACACACACACACACACACACACACACACACACACACACCCCAGCTCCTCTGGTCTAGGGTAAACCCAGAAGAGAACAGTGAACGCCCTCAAATTAACTCATTCCTCTACTTAACCCATATAGACTTTACTAAGTAAAAAAGCAACCTCCTGAAAACCAACAACAGATTTTTAACAATGCAATAGTTTACTCAGCCTTTAATTACCAAGCATTAGTGCCACTCTACTGACCTGAAGGAAACTCTAAAGAATTGACTGTAATTTTAGGTCTGCTACTATAATTAGGATGTGTCCTGATCAGTATAAATGTGTGCTGATGTCCATAATTCCAGAGCCACGCCAAGCACTCCACAGAATATTTGAAATTTGATTGATGACGAGAAACTATATTGAGTAAAGCACTCATCTCTGCATCCACAGATATTGCATTTTTCAAGCACTTTCAACATACATTTAACAATGAGTTTGCCATGGAGGCGTTTTTTAAAAAAGTGATTTGTGCCAAGAGCCTTCCTCCTAGGTTAACCATGCTATTGCTTGACCTCAGTTTTCTAAAAAAAAAAAAAATGCTCTCTGATTGTGAAGTTTTGGGGAATGAGACACTAGCTCATAAGGTGTCCCAAGTGTCAGCTAGCTGAACAGCATAGTCGTTGCTTGTTTGAAGGTTACAGATGGATCATTTGCATTTACTGGATATTTTATAATCTCAGAATCTTCTCTCTTCTGTTATCTCTGTCTCTCTTTTTCTGTGTGGCTATATGTGTGTATTCTTTCTTTTAAAAAGTTGAAAGAACATGAGATAAAGAAACAGAGAATGTTCAACAAACAAGCCAACCATTTTAAAATAAATGTGCCAACGTTGGCCACAACCACTCTGTTCAGAAACCAGCTTTGGAGACAGGGCTTACTTCTTTCATCATAGAATGTCCCACAGAATTCCTTGGTTAAGTTCTTACATCAGTCCTTTTGTACATCAAAATATTTATTACCAGGTACCTTTCTGTTTCTGAATACACCAGATTTCTCACATCTTAAAAGCATCTTCCCTTGATGTTACTAACTCTGCAAGCATTTGCCCTTGTTCTCCCTCCATTTCATTCTCAGAATTCTTGAAAGCCCAGGTTCGTCATTTAGCCTTGATTTCTCAACATCAATAAAAACTTAATCACCGCAATCTAGTGTCCACCTCCACATTTGCTCAAGCTGCATTTTCAAATGTCATTAATGTAACAGCTGGTCCCAAGCCTTGACATAAATCCCGCTCCTCCCTCAACTTCATTATCACCACACTACCCCGTCCTTCCATTCCACATGTGCTGATCTTGCCCTTCTCACTAGCGCCACTGCCGCCTCTAAATCCCTAAACATGTGTATTCCCAAAGTTTAATGATCACACACCTCCTCTTTTTACATTTTTCCTTTGGTAATTTCAAAGATTGTGGTGATATCAGTCAATTCCTTTGTACTGAAGACTCTACACCTCTTCATCTGACCTGACCCCTCTCCAAGCCCCAGGCACACATTTCTAGCTCCCAGCAAGAGTCTCTACAATGGTATTTCAGTCAGTGAATCACAATCAGATCTCAACTTCCTTCTCTCAGTCTCCTCCTCCACCCCTCAACTAGATGTTCTGTTAACTTTTCTGTTGACTTGTATTCTTAATTATGCTGCTCAGAATCTTGCAGGTATCTCTGGCGCTGTCCTAAGATTCATGCATTTTGCTTCTGATGTACCTCTAGTAGGGCTTTTCCAGTCCTACCGTCACTAACACCCCACACACACACACAAACACACACACACACACACACACACACACACACCTACCTCTCTTTTTTTTCTTGAATTTTGGTCTGGAACTTTGATTTCAAAGAATTATATAATCTAAATGATAATGCAAACTTTATATTTTAACAGGCAATGCTACCAGTATAACAACATACACATTCATTGTATGCTGATGAATTGCAATTTTTAATTCAAATAAAATATATCTTTATTCATATAAACTTTTTTTTTCTTTTCAACTTTTGACCTCACAGGGCCATCATACCTCACAGCTAAGGCTCTCTCTCAATTCCCTAACACAGTAACATGATTCAATTGCACTTTTTAAAAAGCAGATGCTGCCAAGTTTCATTCCTTCTTATAAACTTCTCAGACTCCATTGTGATTCCAATCCACTGGTATGGCTTTATCTTCTCTTCCTGATACATACTGTAAGTATCAAATAAATTGTGCTCTTTTTCCTGTTCTCTAAACATGGTCTAGACATTCCTTATTCAGTCCATATATTTATTCTGCCTTTAATTCTATCCAAACTCCACCTTTTAAATCCTTTAAGGCCTGTCTCTAAGGCAATGGTTCTCAACCTTGGCTGCACATTAGAATCACCTGGGAATCTTTTTAAAATCCTGATTTCTGGGCCTCATCCTCCAGAAATTCTGTTTCTTTGTTACTAATGTTGTGGCCCCACCCCATAACAAACTCAGGTCACATAAATCTTCGTGCGGTTCTGTTTCCAGCACACTCCAATGGCTCCATCTCATTCCCTTTCCCCACTGAGGAGTTTATCACAGAAGCATGTTATACAGTAGAAACCCACAAATTGCTGACATTTCAGAGGAAACAAAAATTGATTTTAATGTGGTGAAATGGCTACTTTAAATATAGCTCTGTAAACACTTCTTTGCAGTCCTACACGCTTGGGAACTTGGGACCTCTCAGTAGATAGTGTTTGCATGACCCTTATAATAATTTTTAAACACATATGATTTTGAATAACAGTAGATCAGAACTATACATTCAACATGTAGTTATATTTCCTTCCCATCTTCCACTCACTTCCTGGCTTACACCCAGCCTCCTTCAGCCATATAAGTTATCAGAACTGCCCAATAGTCATTGGGTTTTTAATCTTTGATTCATGACTATATTTAAGGTAAAATATCATGCAGAGTTCCAGGATAATAATCAAATAAAAAATATTTTATGAATAAAAGTGAACAGGAAGCCTAATTTCAAATAACTTTTCCATTTCTTAGAAGAAAATATTTGAGAACTCCAAAATGTTAGTGCTCCAGCTTCAGCGCCTCCTTCCACATGACAGACTTTCTCTCTTCCTCGTTTGAACTCTGATAACACATTGGATGTACCTCCAATGAGGAAGGTTACTTAGCCTCTGAGCTTCCGTTTCCTTATCTAGAAAATGTTTTAATGATGAAGCAGGACAATGAAGGGTGAATGAGAGCCATGGGTTGTTATTGACACATTAAACAACTGAAATCCAGAATATATTTGTCTGAGATTAAAGACCAAATTAGTAACAGAGTATAGACCAAAATTCACTTCTCCCTGTCCAAAATTCCTTGCAATGTATCATTTTGGTTAGAGGAAACAATCATGGAGTCCTGTCTGTAGACAAGAAGTGCTAGTTAACATTCCTGAGTGTCTCATTTATGCCAAACTCTTCCAACCTCAAAACAACCTCAATAATAGGTATTATTCTTTTCAAACATTATTTTGTTGTATAAACAATGAAATTGAAACTCAGAGAAATGAAGTCACTTAATGATGGTCATACAGGAAGTAAGTGAGAGAGGATTTGATTTCTGATCTGACCCTAAAATTCATAATCTTTTGATTACACTGCATTACAAAAGAAAGTTCACAAGGCTGAGATGTGAAAAAAAAACTTGAATTTACATTTTTTTTTCTTGTCACAGCCTAATTTTGCATGCTAGTCATCCATTTCAAATGAATCCATTAGTGTTTCAGGCCCCTGAGTAACAGAAACACCATTGCTGCCTACCAATGCATAACAAAAGAGTATTATAAACGCTGAAGCGCATCAGATATGAAATCCATAGCACTATGTGAAGGAATATATTTTTCAGTAAATGAAGTATTTGACCATCAACCAGATTGTCTAATTTGCTTCTGCGCCTTTTTCAGAACATTATAGTTCTCAGTGAATAATCAATTGACTTCAAAAAGTGACTAATTTGGTTCAATTGGAGGCCACTGCGACTTAGTATGAATATATACAATTTACAAATGTTTAAATAATTTTAAAAACATAATTTGTTTCAAAAATCTATACCTAGCATTCAATAATTCTTGTAGGATGTTTTACAGTTGTTTATTGAAACAGAAATTCCTTTCAATATAAGTAAAAGAAAGTATACGTGTGACCATTGTATTTATTTCATTAAGCATTTTCCATGATTTACAACCAATAATTAATGTATGTGTTGCTTTGTGATCTCTTGATAAGATGACTTATCAAAGGCTTCATACTGACTAAAGTGTTAAAAGAAACTGAAATCTCCAACCTTTTGCTAGTCAGATGCAAAGTGCTGAGCACTCTATTGGGAATATAGGGACAAGAGGGCACAGGCCGGGCTGGGGTACCCCCCTCCCCCCGCCCCCCGAGTGCACAAATTTTTGTGCACCGGGCCTCTAGTACTTTTATAACTGTCTTGAGTTCATAGAAAGCACTCTATAAATATCACTTGTTTGATTTGTTTCTTTCAAAGGATAGCAGGATATATGTACTTGTAGACTACAACTCTAAGGCATCATATTCATAAAATTAATTAATTAATTCATCCATTCATTTTATGACTATTAATTTCTGCCCTCTTCCCTAATGTGTGACATACTAGGTGTACCGATTAATAATGCAGATTTTGTAATCAAAGAAAACACGATAATTTCAAGAGAAACATCAAAAGTGCTTTATTCAAAGTAATGCCCATCGCTAGCTACACATTTCCCCCATCTTTCAGGTAATTTGTGGATACCACCCCAATAGAACTTTTCTTGTTTTGAGGCAAACCATTCAGAAATCCAATTTTCCACTTCTTCAGACGTTTTGAAGTGCTGCCCAGAAAATGCGTGTGCCATCAATCGGAACAAGTGGTAATCTGAAGGAGCAAGGTCTGGTGAATACAGCGGGTGGGTTAATATTTCCCAGAGAAGATCTTTTAACGTGTCTTTAACTGGTTTTGAAATGTGTGATGGTGCATCATCATGAAGCAAAATTACTTTGCTGTGTCTTCTGGCCCATTCTGGTCATTTTATGATCAAAGCGTGGTTCAAATTGACCTGGAAATTCTTTGTCTTTCACATTAAAAGCATCACTTTTAAAGCATTTAAACCAGCATTCACAAGTATCTTGAGATGGAACATGTTCACCATAAGCTTCCCAAAGTATGCGATAACTTTCAGCAGCACTTTTCTTCAAAATAAAGTAATGAATTAAAACTTCTCGCAAATGCTCTTTTTCTTGGCATGAAATTTTACATTTTTAAGTGTAAAAATATCTATGATGTTAACATCTTTAGCAAATTTGACATATGAAGTTTTGAAGCTTGTCAATACAACAAAATAGCATACATACCAAATCGCACATATGTGTAACTCCATCTATTGAAAAAAATCTGCATTATTAACTGGTACACCTGGTACTATGTATGGTAAGTGGGATGAAGAAATTTAACAAGTTAATGAAAGAGAGAGTACCTAGGGTGGGGGAGGGCCAGGGATATGGGATAGTGTAATCAGGACAGGCCTCTGAGGCAGAAAACATTTAAATAAAAAACTGAAGGAAGAGCCGTGGATTGTGTGGCTCAGTTGGTTGAACATCATACCGGTTCAATTTCAGTCAGGGCGCATGCCCGGGTTGCAGGTTCGATCCCCAGTATGGGGGGTGCAGGAGGCAGCTTGATCATATTTCTCTCATGGATGTTTCACTATCTCACTCTCTCTTCCTCTTTCTAAATAAATAAATAAGTAAGTAAATAAATAAATAAAAACACATTTTAAAAAAATTGAAGAAAGAGAATGAACCAATCATGTGAAAGCGGAGGGAAGTAAGTTCCAGGCAGAAGGAACAGTGAGTATAAAGTTCAGGGGGTAGATTTAGTATAAGCAAACCTTTTAAAACGTAAGAATCTATAATAATAAAAGCATAATATGCTAATTAGACTGGACGTCCTTTTTTCCGGACAAAGCCACAGTGGGCAGGGGCCGAGGCAGAGGCAGCAGAGGCTCCAGCCATGGCGGTGGCGGGCGGGGACCGGGGCCAAGGCTCTTGCACGAATTTCGTGCATCGGGACTCTAGTAGATTATAAAAAATCAAGGGACTCTTGGTGAACATAGATAAATTAAATAATTTTATCAGAAATATGGTCAATATTATTCCTTTTTCTCATATAATTTCAGATTGAAGTGCCAGGACACACAAATTTTCAATGAAAGTAATTTTTGAGCTCAAATACTATCATCTCATGTTTAATCTCTGCTATTTGTTTATAGTTGCTGAATTAATACAATCTGAATATTCTTAATTCAAAGATACTGTTATGTATCCCTAATTTTCATTTGTATTTTATGGATTTCTTTATGGAATTTTATAGACTTCGAAAAAGCATATTTATTTTAAGTTAGATGAATTAATAATTCTAAATGTGTCATATTAATATATGGGGAATAGTCAGCAAGAATTTATTGAGGTCATAATATAAGTAAAGAATGTTACTAACTTATACTAACCATTTTTTATTTCAAATGAATAATACAAACAAAATGTAATAAAATATTCCACCAGCCATTTTCCTTTTTTTATAATCAACTCCTGTTTGCTATAACTCCACAATAAGTTTTCTAAAGGTTTGTAAAAAAATTAAACTGTGCTTATCATTATTTAACCTGATTTTTAAAAGCATGATTGCATCGCTTAAAAAAATCAATTTTTCATCCTGCTCAAGTTAAATTAACTGTGCTTGAATGGTTATATTTTCAGAAAAGCAAAACAAATTTGAAAATTGTTTCTGTGGTGATGAGAAAACCTCCTAATTTGTTTTGTCAGGGCTTTCAACAGTGTGTTGAATGTACGGAGTATGGTAATTAGACTTCATTTTTCTAACAATTATTGCCAACTTCCTGAACAATTCTGTTTCACTATCTGGTACTATAATAATGCCAACTTAGAGAATTAAATTTTAGAAATGCAAAAAGAATTGTCAAATGCAGAATTTAGTTCAAAAGGGAAAGGCCTACATTAAATAATAACCATAATATGTTTATATTCTTTATACAAATGACTTAAGGAATAACTAATTTCTTCTAAATTCATATTATTATTACTAAATAGAGTAATATGTTATTTCATAATAATTTACATAGAGCTTCAGTATTCAACACTTTATTTCATACACACAAGAATCCTGAAAAGTAATTTTTATTATTTCTATTTTATAGAAGCTAATATGTGTTTGCAAGCTGAATACCCAAGTTCTTTAATTTATGTTCTTCCATGATTTTTTTGGCATTCTTTAGCTACATTTTTATTAACAAGATCTTTCAAAAGTAAAACTGGTAGAATGATTTATTTTGAAAGTCAAGATCAACTCATGCCTTCTTATTAACTGGTAGAGCAGTGATTCTCAACCTTCCTAATGCCGCGACCCTTTAATACAGTTCCTCATGTTGTGGTGACCCCCAACCATAAAATTATTTTCATTGCTACTTCATAACTGTAATTTTGCTACTGTTATGAATCGTAATGTAAATATCTGATATGCAGGATGTATTTTCATTGTTACAAAATGAACGTAATTAAAGCATAGTGATTAATCACAAAAAAATATGTAATTATATATGTGTTTTCCGATGGTCTTAGGCAACCCCTGTGAAAGGGTCGTTCAACCCCCAAAGGGGTCACTACCCACAAATTGAGAACCGCTGTGGTAGAGGAACCAAATGTGAAATTAATGCTATTGGTAGATTTTTATTTAATTACTAGAGGCCTGGTGCACAAAAATTTGTGCACTCGGGGCAGGGGGGGGGCGTTGTCCTTCAGCCCTGCCTGTGCCCTCTCGCAGCCTGGGACCCCTCAGGGGATGACCACTTGCTGGCTTAAGCCTGCTCCCCGGGGGATTGGGCCTAAGCTGGCAGTCAGACATCCCTCCGGCAGCCCAGCAGCCCTCGGGGGATGTCCACTTGTCAGAGGGGACCAGACCTAAACTGCAGTCGAACTTCCTTAGCGCTGCTGAGGAGGCAGGAGAGGCTCCCACCACCACTGCTGTACTGGCAGCCATCAGCCTGGCTTGTGGCTGAGCAGAGCTCCCCATGTGAGAGTGCCCAGACAACCAGAGGGCAGCTCCTGCATTGAGTGTCTGCCCCCTGGTGGTCAGTGTGTGTCATAGTGACCAGTCATTCCCAGTCTTTCTGCTGTTAGGGTCAGTTTGCATATTACCCTTTTACTATATAGGATAGAGGCCTGGTGCATGGGTGGGGGCCGGCTGGTTTGCCCTGAAGGGTGTCCCGGATCAGGGTGGGGGTCC
>NW_005353538.1:9215078-9220616 GCF_000412655.1 Myotis brandtii | reverse complement strand
CCAGGCCATGGCAGGTGGGGAACCTTGGCTTCCTCCATCACCAGGGCAACCAAGCCTCATGTTTGCTCCAGCTGCGTGGCTGCCGGCCGCCATCTTGGTTGGCAGTTAATTTGCATATCACCCTGATTAGCCAATGGGAAGCGTATCGGAGGTACGGTTAATTACCCTATTTGTCTTTTATTAGATAGGATTTGAAAAAATATACTTATTAAGATTGGTACTGTGATAAAGAATTAAAAGATCAAATGCCTTCTCTCAATACCATAGTTGTAGTAGCTCAGCTACATAAACAATGAAGGTACCAAGGTAAATGCTGTGATAGATGTGTGCCAAGTTAGTTTGGGATTGTGAACAACGGGTATCTGTTCATCAGGATTCTGAGACAGACTTGATCAGTTGATCCTTGATGATTTGAGGCTCAGTCTTGAAGGACTTTTAGTACTTATCCAGATAAAGACAAAGGAAAGGAATTCCTTAGGTAGCATGCTAGAGTAGCAAAGCAAAAAAGGTATGCAATTGTGGGATTTGTTCCAGGACTTGCAAGTATTTTGGATGCCTACAAGGTAAGAGTCAAGTGGAGATTTGGTAGGAGAAGGGCAAAGAGAGACCACTGAGACCAAGTCATTGGGTCCAATGCACCAAACTCCACAGTTTAAACTTTAACCTTCTACCTAACTTCTAAAGGTAATTTTTTTTATCGTTTCTACCTTTGCTATTATAAAAGCAGTTGTAATGTACCTAAGTGCAATATAATGTGATTAACTACAATATAATCTAGGTATTTGAGAATGGCATTTTACTTTTAATTGATTATTTACTTAATATTTTATTACAAATATATACTTCTACATTGTAAAATTAAACAATATAAAACAATAAAGGTAAAATACCTTCTCTAATTCTTTGTGTGAATTTTTACTCTTTGTTGACATTTTAAATTATAAATAAATCTATCCCTACCCAGTTCCTAAACTAGACCACCAACTGGTCTTAGGCAACAGAATAAACTCAAAATGGATAAAAGACTTAAATGTAAGATGTGAAACCATAAAAATCCTAGAAGAAACCATAGGCACCAAAATCTCAGACATCTCTCATAGCAATATGTTTACTGATACATCTCCTAGGACAATGAAAACTAAGGAGAAAATAAATAAATGGCACTACATCAAAATAAAAACCTTCTGCACGGCAAAAGAAACCATCAACAAAATAACAAGAGAGCCCACTGCATGGGAGAACATGTTTGCCAATGATACATCTGATAAGGGGTTAATCTATAAAATATATAGGGAACTTATATAACTTAACAAAAGAAAGACAAACTATTCAATTTAAAAAATGGGCAAAGGACCTAAATAGACACATATTTACACTTTTGTGCCTACAGATTTATTTGCACATTATTAATAACTAGAAGCCTGATGGACAAAATTCATGCAAGAATAGGCCTTCCTTACCCTGACTGTCGTCACCTGCTTCCCTCTGGCACCAGGGACATGGGCTTCCCTTGCAGTCTCGGCTTTGTCTGGAAGGTCATCGAGAAGGATGTCTGGTCTAATTAGCATATTATGCTTTTATTATTATAGATATGTATTTTATATCCAAACAAAAATACTCTGACAGAATGAGGCAAAAGTACAGCTATTTTGATTCCTTATAAATTTTTGGAGTGTTTGTTATAGATCTGTGAAATATGCCCTTGGTATTTTAATAGGAATTGCGTTGAATCTATAAATTGCTTTGGGTAGTATGAATATTTTAATAATGGTGATTCTACCAATCCATGAACACGGTATATTCTTCCACTTGTTTATATCCTCTTCTATCTTTTTTTTAATGTCCTGTAGTTTTCAGAGTATGTCTTTTACCTCCTTAGTTAAGTTTATTCCTAAGTTTCTTAATTTTTTTGTTGCAATGGTAAATGGGATTGTTTTTTTAGTTTCTCTTTCTGAAAGTTCACTATTGGTGTATAAAAATGCAAAAAATGCCATGGATTTCTGTGTGCTAATTTTGTATCCTGCTACATTTATGAATTTACTTATTAAGTCTAGATTTTTCATTGAGTCTTAAGAGTTTTTTTATGTACAGTATCATGTCTTCTGCAAATGAAAGTTTTACTTCTTCCTTTCCAATTTGGATGCCTTTTATTTCTTCTTATCTGATTGCTATGGCCAGGACTTCCAGAACCATGTTGAACAAGAGTGATGAAGGAATGCATCTCTATTTTATTTCTGTTCTTAGGGAAAATGGTTTTAGTTTCTGCCCATTGAGTATGATGTTGGCTGTAGGTTTGTCATATATGGCCTTTATTATGTTTAGGTATGTTCCCTCTACTCCCAAGAGGCTGCTGGTTTGATTCCCAGTCAGGTCACATGCCCAGGTTATGGGCTAGATCCTCTGTGGGGTACATGCAGGAGGCAGCTGATCAATGAATGATGTTTCTCTCTCATCAATGTTTCTATCTCTCTAAAAACATATTTAAAATAATCATAAAAAAATTTTTAAAAATAAGAAATAAAAAAGTGAAGCGCTGTTTGCTTCAGTTGAGTTTAATGCTGCATGGAAGCTGGTTTAGGGCTTCACACTTCTGTTCTGTCCGCTAATTCTGCTTCCTTTTAGGTACTTAGGTGCTGGCCATTGTCAGGCACTGCCTTTTGACTTTTAGCATCCTGCTTGAAGCTCCAGAGATCCACAGGTCTTCTGCCTTTGTCTGTCTCCACAGGCCTTGGCTGCAGGCAGGCCAGGCCAATCTGCCTTCTTTGCCCGTCTGCTAGCTGTCAGTCTTAATCACTCAAGCATCTGTTTCTGACAGGCTTTAGCTGGGGTTGGTGCTGTTTTGCTTTCAGAGAATAAGATGGGTATTTTTTTTCCTGACCCAGACCTACTCCTCCATAAGTGGCCCAAAATATTACTCTAGCCTTGGTTGGTCAGAGATCCTTGTATGGAGACCAAGGGGATTGGCTGGCAACCTGAAGTTTATGTCAGTCTGGTTCCCTGGATAGCAGGGCTGAACTGCCCCTCTTCCAAGCAGTCATTGTTGGCTCCTTGGGACTATCAGACCCGTCATCTTGGCCACTGCCTTTGTTTCTTTGGTAAAGCTCAGAATGCAGGATGTGACATGCCCTGAGGCAACTGGGAGGGGCTAGCTCCCCTGGGGAGAAATAGTTGCTGAGGTTTAGAAGCCTAAGAATGTCCCAATGCAGGGGTCCTGGCCACATCTCCCTGCCCAGCTTCCCTCCCCAGCTTCTCCTCAGGCACCTCATATCTGTGCCTCTCTCTCTGCACTGAAGCCTCAGATGAGTGTTTGCAATTGAAAAGTCCTGTTTTCTGGGTCTAGAGAATAAAAGCAAAAACAACAACAAAACTGTGGATTTCTCTCCCCCCAGTACTGGGCTGCTGGGGCTGCCTTTTGTGGTGCAGCCTTTCACAGCTCTGGTCTTGGGTCCAGATTCCCCAGCAGCTAGGACCTCTGTGGCTTTTCCTTTTCACAGTTGGATGTTATGTCTGTTGCCAAGGGACATGTCTTTGGTGCAACACACACAACTTCTTCCTCTCCCTCTTAGCTTGCTGGCGGGCCACCCCTCTCAAACCCACATCCCAGTTCCTGCAGGTCTCTAGGCATCCTCTGCCCTTTCTTGTTGTAAATTTTCTTCTCAGCTGTGTCTTCTTCATTAATTCTGGGTGGATGCTCTCTGATTTAGTTGTATTTCCAGTCTGTCCCTGGGATGAGGTGCAGGACATGTCTGCCTATTCAGCCACCATTTTTTCCCTCCTCTCAATAAGTTTTGCTGAGAATGAATTATACACTCTTCTGATCACAGTCCCAATTTAAGACATTTCATCACCTAAAAAGCTTGCCTGTGCCTCTTTCCAGACAATAACCTCAACCACAAGCAACAATCTGTCACTAGAGATTAGATTTTTTTTCTTGATTTTCAGAAAAATGTAGTCATACCATTATACTGTGTGTATCTTTTGTTTCTGGTTGGATTTGTTTGTTTTTCTCAGCATGTTTGTAAAACTCATTAATGTTGTATCAGTAGTTCATTCATTCTATTTCTTAATATTCCACTGTGAGAATAAACTATAATGCTTATTTATTCACCTGTTGATGAGCATTAGGAATGTTCCCAGTCTGACACTAATTAAGAATAAAGATGTCAAAAGCATTAATGTGTGAAGCTTTGTGTGAAGATATGTTTTAATTTTTCTTATGAAAATATCAAGAAGTAGAATATTCTGGTGATAGTATATCTATATTTTTAACTTCCTAAAAACTGAAAATTTATTATCTCATTTTACATTTCCAGTGTGTATGTGTATTCTAGTTGCTACGTACACCTTCTTGACCACAGTTAGCATTGTAAATGTTACTAAAGTTAACCATTTGATGGGTGTATAGTGGTATCTCCTTGTTATAATTTTATTTCTCTAATTACGAATTGTATTGGACATATTTTAATGTGATCTTTGGTTCACTGTATATCTTCTTTTGTGATGTCTGCTTAAGTTCTGTGTACATTTTAAAAATCAGGTTTTTTGGCCTATTAATAAGTTGCAAGAGTTTATTTTAAATGCTAAGGCCCTTTGTCAGATATATGTATTGCAAGTATTTTCTTCCAGCTTGTTTTTAACCTTTTTATTTTTTAACAGTGCCTTTTGAAGAACAGAAGTTTTTAATTTTGAGGATGTCCAATTAATACATGTTTTTTATGGTTAGTGCTTTCAGAATCCAATGCAAGAAATTTTGCTATGTTAAATAACCAAAAATGACACATTGAAGTAATTTCTTTAAATGCATCCTGTCTTGCCACCAATGGAGGGATTTACAATGATTGAAGCCTTTAGATAGAGCAGCTATATGTTCTAATTAGTCCAACACAGTGCTGGTTTAAGTTTATTATACCACTATTACTATTAACACTTTCTCTTTTACTCTTAAAGATATTCTGGTTTAGGGGTAAAACATAGGCCACCCCACTATATTCCCTTGCTTTTCTGTCACCCATACATCTTGTGATAGTGATATCAGATATGTATTGGAATACCATCTAAATGTGTTGAATACCATCTAAAAAGCTGAACATAGGGTTTTGGAGAGTAGATATTTCCAATTTTTAGAATACAGAACAGAACATGCCCAAGATATCTTTTTTTTTTTTTTTTGAATTTTTGTGAGTTTATTTGAGCCAAACTGTCGACATATGCCGGGAAGCAGAACCTCAATGAATTGAGATAATGCTCCAGAGAATGGCAGGTTACATTTGTATTTATACATTGCAATCAAAGGAGGGACATAGGTGGGTTACATGAAATCCATTGGTGATAGATTGAGGAGGAGGGATAAAGCAAAGCAGGGGAAACCCCCGGGATTAGATAAAAAGTAAAATGATGGACACACACTTAGGTGGGTGCAGGAACAATTAACATGATAATGAAGGAATTTGTGGTATCTGTCCTGGCACCCAGCACATTTGGTTGTGCCCCAGGGGCTCCAGAAAAAGGGAAGTTACAAGTTACCCAGACATTTCAAGG
>NW_005353538.1:9210585-9215033 GCF_000412655.1 Myotis brandtii | reverse complement strand
CTGGAAGTTTTAGGATATCTTCCCTTTAATTTTTCCTAGACACTCTGATTTTACTTATGTCTCTCACCTTTGCTTTCCCACCATCCCCCACCACAACAGTAACTTGCTCCAGGCTCACTTTGCTCTAGTGTCTAGGACAGTGATGGCGAACCTTTTGAGCTCAGCGTGTCAGCATTTTGAAAAACCCTAACTTAACTCTGGTGCCGTGTCACATATAGAAATTTTTTGATATTTGCAACCATAGTAAAACAAAGACTTACATTTTTGATATTTATTTTATATATTTAAATGCCATTTAACAAAGAAAAATCAACCAAAAAAATGAGTTCGCGTGTCACCTCTGACACGCGTGTCATAGTTTCACCATTACTGTCCTACGATGTCTCAGTGTCAGCATGTCTTGCTGAACAGGTGGGCCACTGGGGATGGGGCAAGACCATAACCTTAGATGGCATTTAAGGTCTAATTATTATTATTCAAAAAGGGCAGGTAAATGAGAGGCAGTCAGATCCTATATGTCGTTATTAAAAAGTATTCTGGATCATTTCTAATTTTTGAGCCACCATGATCTGAGTCTTTTTGCTGTTTGTCAAGTTTTGTTTTTCTGCATCTAGTATAACATTTACATATCAGGAACAAAAGTAACTAAACCAATAACATTGATTAGGAACAGAAAATGTCTAATACTAGATGAGGAAAAGTCTGACGGGAACAAGCATCCCAGACATCCGAAAACCCCTTTATATGTATTATCGTAATTTTTATTAAGCTAATTATATGTTTTCCTCCTTCATCCACTGTCACTTGTACCTTATGATATGTTTGGCCAGATAAATTAAGACGCTCTACCATTTCATTATCTAGAAGCTCTAATTTTCTTCTGGCCAGTTAGTTTCCATAGAAATGACTTCATGGGGAGGAGTTCAATTTCCCAATAAATTGGTCTTTCAGTATCAATATTATCATAGGTTTTATGAACCTCAGGCAAAGTCATTCTGCCTATAATTTCTGTATTACACCATATTCCAGTAGTATTTAATGTAAACTTGGTGATATTATAGTAAAAATTGCTTAGTATAACAGAAGAGTTTTTTAACCCCTCCCAGCAAAAATGCCCCTTTCCCATATACCATATATTGTTATTTGTTGGTATTTTTAAATATGGTCCATCTACTTCCCATTGGAAGTATTCTAGTATTATTGAGGATGGTCCCTATGCCGGCCAGTTCAACTACTGGGAATTTAAGCTTAGGATTTAACCAAGGCACCTGGGCTTTTAAAACACAATGTCGTAGATCACATTTCCCATCCAAAATTTTCCAATTCCTGGGAAACCATATGAGTCCCATAAGTGTCTGGCCTGGGCTTCTGCAGCCATTATAGTTGGCCATTGTTTCATAATCACTTCAGATTCCATTTGCATTAGCATAGACAATAAGCCCTGTTGAGTTAAACAGCAGGCACGTTCCCATTGTTGGGTTTGTGCATGAGTTTTTATAGTCTGTCGAGTCTGTTCTATCCATGAAACTAAGGCTTTATTGTCTTTCCATGCTGCATCCCACCCTTTTTCCTTCTTCCTGAAACAGTATTCCCTCTATATGACCTATTTGAGATAAAAACCTTTTTCTAATGAAAGACGATTCTTCATTAGCTGCAAGTTCAGCTTGTCCCAGGATACCAAGGCCAGGCCTTACTCCTCCAACTATTCCCCTTTTGCTTCTTTTAGGGGGCCAATGTTGGATCCACCAGAAATGTTGTTGCCATTGGGTAGCTATGGCTTGGGAGCAGTTAGGGTATACTGAGTGGACCCCAAAATGTTGAGTTTCCCATGCCATAGTTAAATGGGTGAAGGTGACCCCCAAATGAGCTAGAATTTAAGTATTCCATAGGGCTTCCCACAAGTGTCCAGGATGCAAGGATGGTGGGGTAGTTAGACATGTCTACCCACCAAGTGAAGTGATCCCAATAATTTCTGAAATGGGAATCCACTGATTTCTTTCTTATTTCACAGACATCTAGCCACAAGAGCATGGTTGGTGAGTCCCAGGACAAGCTATGCTATGACAGATAGGACAGGCTGCTGCAAGCCTTTGGCTGTCATATCCAGGTGTTTTTTCTTAGCTATTTGTCATCCATCTCTATAGCTATACAATAGTCATCCAGATTAGATCCTTATACAGTTCTACCAGTGGACTTATCAGGGAGGTATTTGCCTAAGGTGGGTCCTTTATAGTAGATATAGTCAGAAAAAAAAAAGTACCAAAGCTTATATTGATAGTAGGAGAAAACCAATGTGTGGCTAACAAAGCATTAATTTCACTATCATACCTGATAATCAGAACATCATTGTGCAGTAGGTGGGAAAGATTAGCAGGTATCCAAGTTAAATTTTTCATATCTAATAAGGGAGGAGGTCTGGGGAGGCAGATATTGTTTCCACTAGGAAACCATAAGGAGGATAATAATAATATGAAAATCATTTTATGTACATTCAATCAATAACAATTAGATGATATAAAAACAAGGTTCAAGCAATATCAGTGTGTGAGCATACAGGCCTTGTTGATGTCGTCTTGAGATAGCTGTCTGCCTCTGGGGTCAGCGACTTTTCATCCTCGAAAAGTCTCAGCTGTTTCTCGTCTTTGAAAAGTCTTTAATCTCAGCTGCAGACGGAGATGGGTGCCAGAGATGGGAGTAGATGTCCATTCCCAGTCAGGTGCTCAAGTTCATCCAATGGGGTGAGAACCGACAGGCTCAATCCTAGCACCGAGTCCAAGTCCAATGGATGGTCCTGGGTGAGCTTCTTTGGAATCCTGTTCATGATGCCAAGTAATGTTAATGTAAAAAACCATTGAAACCTGTAAAGAAGTTTTGTGAGTTTATTTGAGCCAAACTGTCAACATATGCTGGGAAGCAGAACCTCAATGAATTGAGATAATGCTCCCAAGACATCTTGTATATTATTGTTAAGTGTTTTCATAAGAGGGATACATTAGAATATTCTTGGACAGTTTTCAGAGATGGGCCTTTCTTTGTGCTACTCTGAAGTGGACCCAGAGAAGTTTGTAAGAATAAGAAAGAGAGGCTTCTATAAAGGCTGAATAATGTCCCCAACGATAGTGGTGTCTTAATCCCTGGATAACCTTCACGCTATTTATGTGGAAAAAAGGAGTTTGCAGATGTGATTAAGTTAAGGATCTTGAGCTGTGGATATTATCAAGGCTTATTTATGTTGATCCTGAGTGCAATTACTAGTGCCCTTATTAAGAGGAAGGCAGAAAATGATTTGACTAAAGAAGAGGAAGTAGGAGACCTGAGAAAAGTAGTAAGGGAAACGAATGGGTCACAAGCTGAAGAAGGCAGGTGGCCTCCAGGAGCTAGAAAATGAAAGGAAATGAATTATCCCCCTGGAGATTCCAGAAGGAATCAATTCTGCCAACATCTTGACTTTATTTAGCCCATTGGGGGAAGTCATTCACATGTGGAATCTAATGAGCAAAATAAACTGATGAACAAAATAGATCCAGAGACATAGAAGAATGGAACAGACTGAGGAATTTCAGAGGGAAGGTAGGGGAGGGTGAGTGGGTGGGAAGAGATCAAACAAAGAACTTGTATGCATATATGTATAACCCATGGACAAAGACAGTAGGGTGGTGAAGGCCTGGGGTGGGGTGCAAGGGTGGGCTAGAAGAGGTCAATGGGGGAAAAAAAGGAGTCATATGTAATACAATCAACAATAAAGATTTTTTTTAAAAGAACTGATTTTGGACTTCTGACCTCCAGAACTATAAGAGAATTAATATGTGTTGTTTTAAGCCACTAAATTTGTGGTAATTTGTCATAGGAGCTGTAGGAAATACAGTAATATAGAACTTTTTTACTTATAGTGCATATTTTAAACATGTTATATTGACCAATCTCACAGAAACTCAATGAAGTAAAAGGGATTACTTTCCATAAATGAGGAGTCAGAAGTTCAGAAGTAAAAAGATGCAGTTAATAATCCTTAGCTTTTAATATTTGCCATATCTTGGGCCAAATATAACATAAATCCAGAAGACTAGAAATATGCCAGTGGTCAAAATCAAGCCAGCCAGTTGTAGAATGTTTGACCTCAATATGAACTATGGTACTAGAGATGAATGTCTGCATGAGAATGAAACAGCTCTTAGTGGGTACTAGTAGGAACCAATATAGTTCTGAAAGCAAGCATAAAAGTGCATTATCCTATCTAATAATAGACAAACATGGTAATTAACCATATCTTCGCTACGCCTCCTATTGGCTAATCAACATTATATGCAAATTAACTGCCAACAAAGATGGCGGCTAATTTGCATACTGCAGGCAGGGCAGAACAGCGCGAGCCGCCATCCAGGCACCCATGTGAGACCCCAGAAGCCACCTGCCTGCCATCTGTGTGCGAGCCCCGGCGGCCGCCCCGC
>NW_005353538.1:9209511-9210370 GCF_000412655.1 Myotis brandtii | reverse complement strand
CGGGCAGGAGGGGGGGGCGGCGCTGCAGAGGGCCTGCCATCTGTGACCCAGCGCGGGATCCGGGCCTGCCATCTGCCACCCGGGGAGCCGGCCTAAGCCAGCAGGTGGTTATCTCCTGAGGGGTCCCAGACTGTGAGAGGGCACAGGTCCGGCTGAGGGACACCCCCCCATCCCCCACCCCCCGCCAGTGCACAAATGTTTGTGCACCAGGCCTCTAGTTTAATAATAAATGTGATTTGATGAAAATGTATCAGTCACTTAATTTAAACAGGAAAACTTGACACCTTTGGTTATATACTTCTAACCAAAGATACAATGCATAAGTATAGTGTAATTGAATTTCAGAGGTGGATCTTCTCCCTTCTATGTGAAGTCTTTATTGAGCAGTAACTTATAAGCGTTTCTAAATAATAAAAAATAAATGTCTTATATATTATATGTTGGAACATAAACACATTTCCATGAGAAATATTTTGATAAAATGTGTACTCTAAGTTATATCTGAAAGTGTGTACAAGTTGGCAATATGAAGAAATGCTACAATATGTATGTGAAAATAAGCTCCATGTTTTATAGTTATGTCTTGTTACCACAGGTAACTGGGACTTTGCAGTGTCAGGCACATGGTAAATGGAGATTTGTTAAAAATATCAAGAAATAGCCATGGCCAGTGTGGCTTGGTTGGTTGGAATGTCGTCCCCTGTGCAATGAAAGGTCGCTGGTTAAATTCCTGGTCAGGGCACATACTCAGGTTGAAGGTTCAATTTCCAGTCAAGGAAAGTTAGGGAGGTAACTGTTTGATGTTTCTCTCTCACATCTCTCTCTCTCTCTCTCTCTCTCTCTCTATATATATATATAT
>NW_005353538.1:9208015-9209475 GCF_000412655.1 Myotis brandtii | reverse complement strand
ATACTGAGCTTGGTTATTTTCACACCTAAATACATTTTCCAACACTTGTCAAAGCCACAAATGACTGATCTGAGAGTGAAATGCAAGATATTTAGAATTAAAATAAATAGCTCAATAAACTTCATTTATTGGAGGTCATTTTTAAGACAAAGACTTTACTAAAAAAAAACCCAACAACACAAGTTTTAGGAATGAAATTTTAAGATGATAAAATTGGTGAATTGTTTACTCCTGCTGCTGAACTCACTCAAACATTTCTGGCCCAGATCATAATAGGTCAGTAAGCTAATTCTCTCTTGGAACCTACTTCTTGATGTCCAAAATCTATTTTCCAAATGTAAGAGTAAAAAGTATGGTTATATTATAAATGTATTACATGTGCAAGTCCCATAAAAAAGGAAAAGAAAATGTGAAATGAAAGGGAAGGTTAAAAGCTAGGCTGGCCCCCTATTCCTAACTAAACTAACTTCTTCTGGCCATAAATTTTAATGTAGGAGAAAAACAAGAAAGTTCACTTAACATTTTACCTCCTGACTCTTACATGTTACATGCCAATTACTCTATTCCCTGCCCTCCTTCCCTGGCTTATGATATATTGGCTCTTAAGAGTAGGACATATATAATCTGAATGCTTTAGCTTTGTCTTAAGAACAAAATTTGTTCCCAGAATACTAAGAGTATTTCAGTAGGCATTATTGCTTAAATTTTGGGCAAAAAACGATACTTATCAAAAAGAACAAGTGAGATTGCATTTCAGAAAAAAATTAAGTATAGTATTGGCAAAAATATAATTTATTTCATTTTTTTAATATATATTTTATTGATTTTTTACAGAGAGGAAGGGAGAGAGATAGAGAGTTAGAAACATCGATGAGAGAGAAACATCGATCAGCTGCTTCCTGCACACCTCCTACTGGAGATGTGCCCACAACCAAGGTACATACCCTTGACCGGAATCGAACCTGGGACCTTTCGGTCCGCAGGCCGACATTCTATCCACTGAGTCAAACCGATTACGGCAGCAAAAATATAATTTCTATATAACTTCTTCATACATAAAATAGTCTGTTCATATCAGTGCTTTCTAAAAACAATTTCCCAAGGGAGCAGTTTTTTAATAATTGATAAGAAGGGACATGATACTTAGAGTTCTAGTTATTTACCAGCAGAAACATTAGCTCTAAGTAACCTCACATTGGAGGCATTACAATACCAAATGTCTTCTTACTTTTTTATTACTGAATTCAACTACACTATACCCTATGAAAGGGCAAGAATTAGGAGTCCTCTGCCTGACCTAAAAGTGAAGTATCAACTATATATGCTGTCAATTAAATTTTATACTTTAATCAGGGAAATTATTCAGTAAATTAAGCTCTTCTAATCAAATTGCTAGAAAATTATAGGCTTCCTGAAATTCATAGATGCCAGCCTTTCAGAACACCAAGATATATATATAT
>NW_005353538.1:9196141-9207979 GCF_000412655.1 Myotis brandtii | reverse complement strand
TATATATATATCAAAGAAAATATAAGTATTTCTTTTTGAAACATCATCAAAAGGGGAAAAAATGGATAAATTAAGGTGCATTTTGGGTCATACTAAATGACACCAGGAAGATTTGCCTATACTAAAACATAAATGTGTTCAAAATCTAAATGTCTAGTGAACTTTTCAGACTAAAAGAGTGTTGAGTAAACCTTATATCAATCAACATTTATTTTCTTTTCATTTCTCTGTCTTAGAAAAATATAGTTTAGCAGCAAAATAAAATAGATAATTTGAACTACATCAATTTTTTTTTTACCTCAAAAGACACTATCAACAGAGTGAAAAAGCAACCTATGGAATCAGAAAAAATATTTGTAAATCACATTATGGATGAAAGAATAATGTCCAGGATATATAAGGAATTCCCACAGCTCAATTATCTAGAAACCAACAACTCAATTTAAAAATGTGTAAATAACTTAACTAGACATTTTCCTTGCACCTCAAAAGGATATAAACAAATGGCCAATGATTACATGAAGAGAGGCTCAATATCACTAAACATTTGGACAAACTCAAGGACTCAGCAGTTGGACTTAGCATAATGTCTTTAAGGTTAATCCCTGTTGTAGTATGTGTCAGAATTGCATTCCTTTTTAAGGATGAATAATATTCCATTCTATGTATGGAATACATTTTGCTTATTCACGCATTTATTAATGAACATTTGAGTTGCTTTTACCTTTTGCCTAGTGTGAATGATGATGCTATGAACATGTGTGAACACCAAATATCTATTTAATATCTGTTTTCAGTCATTTAGGGCAGTGATTTTAAACCTTTTCCATCTCATGATACACCTAAGCTAATTACTAAAATGCTGTGGCACACCGGTTGAAAATTGCTGTTTTAGGGTATAGGTCCAGAAGTGGAATTATTGGATCATATGGTAAATCTATTCCTAATTTCTTTGAGAAAACTTCATATTGTTTCTCATACTGGTTACACTATTTTACATTCCAACCCATAGTTCACATAAATTCCACTTTATCAACATCCTTGAAAATACACGATTATTATTTTTTGATGATAGTTATCCTAATGGATATAAACTGGTACTTCATGAGCCAAGACAAGACATTTGCATGGAGAACTACTGGAAGTGGCTTGGATGGGCCCATAAGTTAGGTGGTGGGGGATCTCAGAGAATCACCAGGGCGGAGAGAACAAGTGCAAGCTTAGTTGATGGAGACTCAGACTTGGAGTCAGCCAGTGCCTACAGGCTGGGTTGGGAGAAGGCTCAACGGAGGAATAACGGTTTATGCCAGCACTTCTGTCTGGGAGAAAGCTGCCCCTGCTGCCCTCACCTTGAAGCCAGATAATCCTGTTCCTCCCATATGTCCCTGGCAATTTTTGAGCCACCGCCCCAGTCTCGGAGCTCAGAATTTGTGGGTTTGTCAGCCAGTAAGTCCAGCAGCCCTCTGCCTCACTCAGCCACAATCTCCGCAGCCATAGTACTTGCTGATTTTCATAGCCAGAAGTTATGGGGACTTCTCTTTCTGGCTCTGGAAACTTGGGCTAGGGAGCCTGGTGTGGGGCTGACACCTGTCACTCCTCAGGGGGAACCTCTGAGGCTGAGATATACCTCCCAATTTTTAACCTCCACAGGTGGGGGTAGGACCAGCTGTTCCTCCTACCAGCTTTGATGTGGCTGCATGTGTATATCCTTATTTAAAGGACTTCTGTTCAGCTAGTCTTCAGGTGGTTCTCAAGGATGGTTATATATATATATATATTATTGGTTTTAAGTGTACAGCTTAGCAGTTAGACAATCATATGGCATATATTTTGACCAGTATTACTACTTGTTGCTCTCTGCCTGTATACAGCTGTAATCTGAATTATCAGTAGTGAATTGTTAACCAAGTTTGCATTTTATATTCAATACTAAAAGTCTCTAAATCTGTAGCACACAGATTGTTAAAAGTTGGTTTGCACAAATGAACCACACAGCTTCTTGCAGAACCAAAAGGAGATCACTGCCAAATGATATCTAAAAGCTCTTCATGATATATGCACAGCACATCACATTCATGAGTACTCAAACATGAGTTGGTTCAGAATATGAGGACAGTGAGGAATAACAAATATTGGCATTACCTATATTGAAGGCTATCTTGAGAGCTCATTGTGCCTAGTTGCTTTATTTTTTGTTGCTGATAAGCTAACTAAAAATCAATAGCTTCTTCTATACTTCATATTAGATTGTCCATGGCTATAGAGTTGCAACTTTAAACTTCTTCTGCCTTACATGAGAGACATTTATTAGTTGCCTATTGTGTGTATTCAGTGCTGCTCAGGTTCTTTATAATACTGAAGTCATATCTGTATACTGGCAGATTTTGTAATTTCACTTCCCTTTCTTCTATCTTGTCTATTTCACTGGCATGAGAATCTAATCTGAAACATAATTCAGGCAAAATTTTAAAATGTAATCAGAGTAAAAATATTTCCATGTCAGCTTCCTTATCAGAACTTATGCACAACTACTCAGACAATTTTATCTGAATAAATGTAAATTTTAAATATGGGAAATTTCCAGTGTAGAAATTAATTGTTTTCCCCAAGTTTATTTCCATGAGAATTATTTTAAAATTAGCAGGCTTCAATTCAAAGAAGCAATGTTACATATAATAATAACCCCTAATGAATTTCTAACATATCATTGTTTTAAAAGTATCTTCACAACTATTTTTTCACCCATCTTGGAAGGAACCCTTTAGAATTTATGTGAGTTCTGTGATTTCCTTTGTACAAATGATCAAAAACAGGCTGAAAGATTAAAAGGAAACACCTCTGTTCTTCTACTCATAGAACACTTGTGACACCAAAAGTGGGGGTGTTATCCCATACTGACCAATTCTCCAACTCTCCCAACACCAACTTGATGTTCCACAGTTTAACTATGGCAATAACTATCTGAAATTAACAGTCCCCACAGGTTATGAGCTCAGCCCCATAAGACTGTACATCTACCCCCACACACACGTCAGACACCAGTAGCAAGTCCCAAGTTGTCACCTGCACTTCTGTCCAACAACTGGCTATAAATCAGGACTTCCCATAACTCCTTCCTCAGGTTTCATAATTTGCGAAAATGGCTCAGAGAACTCAGGGGAACAATGACATGTGTGTACTGGTTTATTATAAAGGATATGGCTGAACAGCCAGATGAAGACTTACACAGGGTGAAGTCCTGAAGGATCCTGAACACAAGCGCTTCTGTCACCATGAAATTGGGGTGACCATCATTTCAGCACATGGATGCGTTTACCAACCCAAAACCTCTACCACTGCATAGTTCGGGGATTTCTGTCACGGCTTCATCACACAGGCATGCTCAATTATGAACTCATCTCCAGCCCCGCTCTTCTCTTCAGAAGATGATGGATGGCTCTGAAAGTTCCAAACTGTAATCTTAACTGTAATCAGTTCCCATCCTGAAGCAATCTAGGGGCTCCCAGACACCAGTCACCTTACAAGCATTCAAAAAGAAACTCATCAGTCAGAAGTTTCCAAGGATCAAAGGAGAACATGTGTCAGGAACCAGAGTTAAAGACCAAATATTAGAACAAGAGACGCTTTTAGCATCCTTAACCCTCAGAAAATTACAAGGGTTTTAGAAGTTTTTGGCCACAGAATATTGTGACTTGCCCAAGGTAATGTGAGCAGTGAGTGGACCAATAATAAGCAGCATTGGGCTAGTAGTGTTTATTTCACCACAATAAATGATCTCATAAACGTTGATTAAGTTACTTGGAATGTCCAAATCTCAGCAAGCATTGTACATTTTCTTTGAGATATGTTATGAAATATTAGAATGGTGGTGACTAAGTTAAATAAAACAGGTCAAGTGAGATATATGGTATCTATTTCTAAAGAGAATACTTTGAGAAGAGTGTGTTTAATTGAATACAGATGAGTAAGCTGATCTTAAAGAGTCTGAAGGGTTCTTCCGTGAATTTTCAAGGACATTAGTTGAAATGGAAATTTGGAATTACAACAATGTTTCTTTTATACAATTTTTTTCAAAATATGAAGCTATACTTTTATTTTTCTTAATATATACATAAAAAATAAGACAGGAGTCTTGTTGAGGGAAGGGATCTTTTATAAGTCAAAAAGAGAAAAGTAAAAAGAAGAGGGAACAATCTGGAGAGAGAATTTCTTATGGTCAGTAGGAGAGTTGAAAGAAAAAGGCACAGAAGAATATATGCAAAAGAGAGCCTGCTGTTGTGAATTGAAATGAAATATGAGAGAAGCAAGAAAGAGCAAAACTGAGGGTCCCAAGGTGCGCCAGGCATTAGAGAGATGGAGAATGAGGACATGAGTTCCATCCTCCTTTTTCTTTCTTTGGAAGGGCCTTGGAAAAACTGCACAGACACGTGTGGCAGGCAGGCCCTAAGGTGGCTCCCGTGTTTTCACCTTCTGGGTCTAGCCTTTGTGTAGTCACCTCCCCTTGAGTATAGGCTGGATTTAGTGACTTGTATCTAGTGAATAAAACTGTACAGAATGAAGGGATGTCACTTCAGAGGTTAGCTTATAAAAGTCTTTCATTTCCAACTTCCGTGCCTACCCTTGATCTTTCTTCCTTTCTCTCTGCTTCTCTTCCTCTCTCTCACTCTGTTGTATCACTTGTTCTGGGGGAAGGAAGCTGCCATGTTTTGAGCAACCCCGTGGCACAAGCCAACATAGCAGAAATTGAGTCCATCAGTCCAGCATTCTACGAGAAACCAAAACTGTGACTCACCACAGGGGTGGATCCTTCAGCTCCAATTGAGTCCTGAGATGACTAGAATTCTGGTCTGCTTTACTACTCTGAAATGAAATTAATCAGTAATCTTTCTACATGCAAAATTGCAAAAACACATTTAAATGCTGTAACTATAAAACACAGAAGAAATAAAATGGGATAACTTAATGTGACATAATATGCATTTAAATATATAAAAGTCTTACATAACTACATTTATGACATAGGAAAGATAGGAAAGTAGTCAAGTGTTTAAATCTATATATGACTTCAAAAGCAGATTGCTATAGTTGTGTTGCCTCCTCAAATACCACAAGCAGTATTGCCATTGGTTTTGTGATTTGGAAAAATAATACAGGCAAAACACCAACTTCCCTTGAAATACAGAGTAGTTACATCTCTGGAATATAGTTTCGGCATTATATTGAATTTTGAAAATTTTGCTTGTAGATAGGTTATTATCTATTGATTTCATTTCAGAATTATAAAGCAGGCATAAAAAGCAATTATTATAAAAAGGGGACAGTAAATATAATAGGACTGAGCCCTGGTTTAGAGAATTATTATCAAAAGAGGATATTAAGTCTAATAGAACTGAGCATTGGTCTAGAGAAAAAACTTAAATTAAGTGAGAATATTGGATCAACTTGGTAAGAAAAAAAAATCAGCCAAGTAATTCAATGCTAAAAGTGTGGAAAACCCAGCAGTATAATTCAAGGAATTCCTGGACAGAGATTTATGATTCCTCTTAATATAAGCAGTGTAACCTTGCACCTTATAACATATTGATTTTCTGTATTTTTTTACACTGTAACCTCAACTAATGTCATTAAATGTTTTTCTTTATTACATTTTAGTTAGTAAAGTTTAACTTTATTTTACAATAAATTTTCTTTTTACATGAAACTGAGTCCATCAGTTTTCTACATAAAAGAAAATTCTGTCTCTCCATGCCAACCAGATGGCTAGTTAGCAATCAATCCACACCCAAGCTAGAAGAAAGCTATATGACATTAATCTTTGAGAAATTCTGGATGCTTTCCTCAAGAACATGCATTTTAGACCATCCCTGGATAAAAACATAGTGATTTACTGGGATTGGAGTCATAGTGGGATTGGTTTTGATAAAGTTTGTATAAACTTCTGTACTTTAATGTATGAATTGTTCTTCATTCAATTATTACATTACAAGTGGCCTGGTGCACGAAATTTGTGCACGGGATGGGGAGGGGGATTCCCTTAGCCCAGCCTGCCCCCTTTCCAATCAGAGACCCCTTGGGGGATGTCCGACTGCCGGTTTAGGCCTGATCTGGGCCTAAACCGGCAGTTGGACATCCCTCTTGCAATCTGGGACCACTGGCTCCTAACCGCTCACCTGCCTGACAGCCTGATCTCCCTCACTGCTCTCCCCTGCCAGCCTGATCATTCTAACTGCTCTCCCCTGCCGGCCTGATCCCCCTAACTGCTCTCCCCTGCCAGCCTGATTGCCCCTAACCACCTCTGCCTGGGCCCTGCCACCATGGCTTTGTCCGAAAGTTGTTTGGTCTAATTAGCATATTACCCTTTTAATAGTATAGATTATTTTTGATGGTTTATGAATATTACTTCAGAGATACTATATACATTAGCAAGAAGTGGAGCTACAGAAATGTCTTACTATAATCTTGTAGCTGTTAGCCAATTAAGAAATTATAATCTCCACAATAGTGATCACAGCATAGCTAAAATGTGTGAAGAATATCAGCAGCAGCAAGAAGACAGGAAGGAAGGAGAGATGAAGGAAAACTGGGAAAGGAAGAAGATATTTAATGCAAGGGAGATTGTTTTAAAAGGTTGATGACTCTGGTCGTGGTTTTCATCTGGTCAATAGTGATAAGTACTGAAAACCCCAGGGTCATTCACAGAAAGTTTCTTAGTATTCAGACCATATTGCATTGATGTACAACTTCATAACTCAAGTGTGTAAAACCTACACCCCATATTCACAAGCAGAAAAATCAAAGCCATCTCTTATTGTACACCATTGACTTTCAAATATAACACATTGCACTTTTGTTTGCTTTCAGGCTACTTTTTCTTGTTTGCAGCTCTTTTGAAAATATTGAAGTTGCCATTCCACCTTGGGCTACTCCACATGCTCTCAGGTCATTTTTAAAAAATTATCTTTGTTGCCAATGCAGTATTATGAAACTGTGAGCTCTTCACGTGTACTTGTAGTTGTGAAACTGGGGCCAGAGTAAGTCTTAGCAGTTCATTCACCCATCCCTTGCTTAGACCCTACTTCATCCAACCCTCTATCTGTTCAATTTTACATATGTACAGTCTTACATCTATTCACCACTGTGTCCTATAGAAGTGTTCCTTGAATTATTCCCATTCTTATTTATTTGATTTATTAGAGGCCCGATGCAAGAAATTTGAGCAAGGGTCTTGGCCCTCACAGCTGCAGCAGCTGCCTCAGCCCTCACAGCCTTGCAGCCCTGGCTTCGTTCAAAAGGTCGTTCTGCTGTCTGGTATAATTAGCCTATTATGCTTTTATTATTATAGATTTTCCCATTTCTCTTACTTCTCAGTCTAAAAAATCCCCACCCTCCCCCAGATTCCATCATTCCATCCTCATCAAGTTGCTGTCCTATCTTTATAATGTCCATCATTATCTGTTTATTAAGAGAACTAGAAGCCCAGTGCATAAAATTCATGCATGAGGAAGGGGGCTCCCCTCAGCCCAGCCTGCACCTTCTCCAATCTGGGACCCCTCAGGGGATGTCCAACTGCCAGTTGAGGCCCAATCCTGGCATCCTGACATCCCTCTCACAATCCGGGACCACTGGCTCCTAACTGCTCATGTGCCTACCTGCCTGATTGCCCCCAACTGCCTCCCTGCTGGCCTGGTCACCCCCAACTGCCCTCCCCTGCCAACCTAGTCACCCCACGCAGCCTGCTGTTCGATTGTTACTGTGACAAAGTCCTGGACAATTTGCATATTCCTCTATTATTAGTATAGATTATTAGTATAGATAATATGTCACATCACCACTTAGTCTCAATTTATTCAAATTTGGTTTCTGTTCCTGGCAATTGAAATAAAATTACTCTCATAAAATTTCTCCAGCCCACTCAACACTGTTTTATTCACTAATGCATTCTTAATGCCCCATATTTAGTAAATGCTCACTAAAAAAATGCTGAGAAAATCAAGGATAAAATTATTCTCAAACTTTTTACCAAACCATTCAAATATCTCAATAATCAATCCCAAATATTTTTCTAATTTTATCTCTTACTCTTTCAAATAATGCATTGTTTATATCTGTCATACTGAGCACACTCTGATTTCTGTGTCTGTGTTTTCATTGATGTGTCCCTAGGATAAATTCCCCTTTCCCTCTGACCATCAAATATTATGCAGAGGCATTAGAATATAGTGGTTAAGAGCTGGGCATAGGATGTCAGGTCACCTGAATTCAAATTCTACTATATTATATACCTTCTGTGTTAACTATTGTTCTTATCTACTTACCATTCAAAAGCCACTTAATCAGTGGGGGAGAAAGAAGCACTTCGCTCTTCACTTCACCCAGCATTCCAAGAGCTTCTGTCTCCTTATGTCCTTATTAGATTGAAAGTTTCTATAGGATTGGGACTATGTCTCCCTGACCTTGATGTTCTCCTGCCTTTCCATAGCCTCAGAGACAATGCTTTCTGTCTGGCAGTCATCACAGTCTTTCCTATGGGCAAGGGCAGTTAGGTTCAGCTGGATATTAGCCCCATGATTGGAAGCTGGGGAAAGGTCGGAGGTTGGAAGATGATATGATTCCCTCCACTTCTAGAGAGAAACTGAAAACAAGTGTAAGCCCTTATCTGTACCAAAGATCTTCCTTTAGAAAATCAAAATTGTTCTTCAACTGCATATTGTAATGGGTTGATTGGATGAAGCCAAGAATATACCCACCTCAAATTGGGGAAAGAGGGGATTAGAGTACCTCTTACCTGATGATACAGTCAGTGAATGAAGAACATTCAGTCACCTGATCTAAGAGGCTAAGTGAAAATCAGAATATACAAGGAGAACCTAACATCTGGTAGCCAAATCCAGTGGCTTATATTGAGAAATCAGAAGCAAAAATGAATAAAGAGCCAGATGTGTTGCTGAGTGAGAAGTGTTGATATAAGCCTAAGTTTGTGGACTGAACAATTAGGACAGTCCATGGTACATAGTTATACATAACAATTCCAACAACAATAATAATACTTATTACTATGGTCAGGGTAGTGATTAAGATCTAAGAGAGGCCATCTATTGGAGAAGATGTGAATCAAAAATACAAGCATTCAGACTGAGTTATTTCTCATAAACATAGACAGACAACAGTTTGGTGGTTACCAGAGAGAAGGGATGGGTGGCAGTTAGCAAAGGGTAAAGGGGGCCAAATATATGATAGAAAATGATTTGACTTTGGGTAGTGGGCACACAATGCAATATACAGATCATGTACCATAGAATGTTCATTTCAAACATATATGACCCTATTAACCAATGTCAACTCAATAATTTTAATTTAAAAAATACAAGCATTCAGTCCAAACAAGTTTTTTTTAATGTGTCTTTATTGTTGAACGTATTACAGATGCCCCCTTTTATTCTCCATTGACCCCACCCCCCATACTCCCTAGGCCTTCACCCTGAAGGCCTTGGGGACATATAAAAAGGTCCAAGAGAGGAAACCATGTAAGAACAAAGAGTAAAATATCAAAGTTGAGTTTTAGAAGCAAAGCCCAGAGAATTAACTTAAGGTGACAGAAATGTAGCCTTGATTTGGTATGTGATTCTGTGACTGTTGCCCAGTGTGCCCGGGAATTGACCTATATATCTAAGATTCCCTCCACCCAGGAAAAATTTCTCCAGATTTTGTAAGAATTTCTGCTTTAAATAGAAATGGATCCTGGTGCTTGATTCTTGTCATTCATTTTGTTTTCTGGAGAAGAAAACAGTTGACAGTTTTCTGGAGAAGAAAACAGTCCTAAGTTATGCTCGTTCATGAATCTAATACTTAATCTTGGGAAGTATGATCCAGAAAATAGGGAACTGTGAAATAAAAAGGCTACAATTACAGATTTAGGTGAGGGAATGGTCTTAAAGACAGTGAAAATAGAGAGAAGAATCGTCATTTTAATTTGAATAGTGTTAGGAAGAAATATTGCTGGAAAGAACAGAAACACAGCAAAAGAAATGGTTTGAGTTGGAGCCGCAGCATTGGCTAACAGAATCTGGGATATCTAGGGATTAAAGGGAGCCACTTAGTTGAGATTCCACCTGACATTGCTGGAGGCAAGTCATGAGCCAGCGCTCCTGCAATCATGTTCCATATGGGTCAGGTTGAGGGTTCTGTTTTGGTTTTCTGTAGAAGTGCACACTGCATCTCACCTGAGAGGCCATTTCAATTGTTAAACAGCGGAGTTGAGTGTTTAAGAGCTCTGGCTCTGTGAGTCACACTGGACTTTGAATGTTGGCTCTGCCACCTTTGACTGTGATGGGAAAGAAACGAGGAAGTCTGATTTCAGAGAAATGGGTGGGAGTGGGGGAGATGGATGGTGCATTTTGACTGTGGAACATTTGGGGGCCAAGGCATCCTTATGTTGGACCACTCCTATCTGAGTCCACTTGGAGATTCAAGGAGTTCCTACTTCTCATTCCTGAAGTGACTGCTATATTCTAATTACTCCAGAAATATTATCGGATCTAGAGAGTTTGTCCGAAAGGTTGAGGCCACAGGTAGCTGTACCCAAAGCTAACAGCAAGTGACAGTTTTAACTGATGTGTGGTTAATTGAAAATCACCACTTGAAGAATCCAGAAAATAACTGACAGGGAAATAAGAAGTTAGCAAAGTCCTATCAAATGTTTATTTGACTTCATTTTTAACCAAGCTAGGAAATTTCTAAGTAATATAGATGTAATAAAAATTTAGTCATTATAAAGGCTAAATGAGGCAGATAACACACTCTCAATTTTACAGAAAACTAAGGATCAAGTAGCAAAAGAAATATGATCACAAAACTAGTACAATAAAGGCACTGTTTTAGGCTGAATTTTATGTTTCTGGTCTCACATTCTTTCTCTCACCTACTCACCTATTAGTACTACGAGTGAATGAACTTGAAGATAATAAAACTGCATGTACTTCAAAATGCCCTTTAGCCCAGCCATTTCCTAAGCTAGCCAGACTCATCCAGCACAGGTGCTGGGACTCTGACAGTGCTGTCGTCAGCAACTTGCATGTCCTGTTTCACATTCTTTCTCTCACCTACTCACCTATTAGTACTATGAGTGGATGAACTTGAAGATAATAAAACTGCATGCACTTCAAAATGCCCTTTAGCCCAGCCATTTCCTAAGCCAACCAGCCTCATCCAGCACAGTGCGCTGGGAGTCTGACACTGCTGTCGTCAGCAACTTGCATGTCCTGTCTTTTGGAGGAACACTGTCTGGAGATTATACCCAGATGACATCTCTGGTGCTTAACAGGAAACAATACCTTTCCTTCAACTTGCATATCTTCGGTCAAATAGTTTCAATTCTCCAAATGTTAACTGACAGAAATCATTAGCTTCAGGGATATGCCCTCAACCCCGCCTTTAGCACCCACTATCACCAAGCAAATAAGCACTCTATTATTTCCAAGATCTCACATTCCTCACGGTCCCCACTTGAGATGTCACATAATCATCTTACCTGAATAATTAAGCTAAAGCAGAAGCTCTTCTCAGGTGTTGTGCAGCTGTCGTGCATAAGTAAATTCCCATACTTTAGAGTTAGGCCTGATTTTGAACTCTTATTTTCACAGTTCATGGCCACGTGACCTTGGGCAATGCCTCTCTCTAAACTCCACCTTTTTTTTAATCCATAAATATTGATACTTGATACTAATATCCATCTCATAGTCTGGTTATGAGAACTAAGTGAGATACAAGGCCCATCCAATAGCAATATTTAAAATGTTCTTCCCCATTCCTTCAGACTGAGTAGGCAATCACTATAAAGGA